>NC_134875.1:66579981-66734981 GCF_049852395.1 Peromyscus maniculatus bairdii | reverse complement strand
CACCTATACTTCCTGTCTGGCTATCAGCCAATCAAATTTATTTATATATAGTGATATCCACAGCACTTCCCCTTTTCTCTTTTAAAAAGGAAGGTTTTAACTTTAACATAGTAAAATTACATATAACAATTATTGAGCAAGAATTACAGTTATAATATTAAAGAAGATATCCTATCTATCTTATATTTATGAGTTTAAGGTTTTATATCTAACTTATCTTTTATCATAACTGAGGAAATTACAACTATCTAGTCTTTAACCACATCAAAGACCTCAGAAGGATATAATACTACCTGAGAAATGGGAGAAGGATGTAAGCAACTTTCGGGAGTCTTGTAGGGTAGACAGATAGCTGACAGCCTGGACAGTCATCTAGAATTTAAAGTTGGGACATCAGTCATCAGCCCGCAGGCCTAGAGTCTCTCATTTACTTTTTTCTGTGTCCTGTAGAATGTCTTGCAGTTTCCTCTGCAAATCAGGAACCTGAAGGACAATCTTGTCAAGCAAACTTCAGTGGTTACCTTTCTTTTTTTTTTTTTTTTTTTTTTTTTTTTTGGTTTTTCGAGACAGGGTTTCTCCATGTAGCTTTGCGCCTTTCCTGGAACTCACTTGGTAGCCCAGGCTGGCCTCGAACTCACAAAGATCCGCCTGCCTCTGCCTCCCAAGTGCTGGGATTAAAGGCGTGCGCCACCACCGCCTGGCCAGTGGTTACCTTTCTATGGGTCCTGTATGTCCAGTTGATCAAGCAGTCCAGGCAAGAACAGTTTCTTGTCCAAATGGCTATTTTTGTCAAGATGAAGATAAACTCTATATGGAGTGTCTTGGATGCCCATACTCTTCTCTGAAGTAAATCAGTGCTGTCAGGAGCAGACATGACATGTCTCACTGTCTAGAAAGTCTAAATTTTTAAAACATTTTAAATGCCATATTCTGTAGGTCTTTGAAGTGTTTGAAGACTACCTATCTATCTGAAATATATCTGTATATACCTAGAAGACTTAACTAACATGTCTACAAATATGATTATCATAGGTGACTAATTATTAATCTATTTTTTAATTATCCATTAAAATTTTAAATGAGTTACATAAACATAATACCTCACACAAGAATAGAAATATATATATATATATATATATATATATACAGTATAACAAAATTAAGTTTAAATTTGTATCAATAAACTAAAATCTATAACAATGTAAAACATTTTAAACAAGTTGCTACTCTTTAAAAGCAGGTTCATTAATCTACCCTTTCATCCTATCATATCTAAACTATCCCCTTTTTTTCTTTAGAAAGAGATTGTATTTATAATCAACCTGTTTTAAATAAAAATATTGGTTTTTCTCTGTCCCACCCCAGAGGGCTCTTCTGATTCGGGACACAAGAATCTCTTAACCATTTTTTTAAAGCAATATGTCTGGGTTTAGAGGGGGAGTGAGCCAATTCCATCTCTAGAGCCAGCTTGGTATATTTGGGAATTTGGACATAGCTTCTCTTACTACTTCCTGCTGGAGGTGGGCGCTGTATCTTTCCCACCAGTCCCAGAGCTCACTTATAAAATAAACACACAGACTCTTACATTATTTAAACTGCTTGGCCATTAGCTCAGGACTATCATTGTCTAGCTCTCACTCTTATATTCAGCCCATTTCTATTAATCTATACTTTGCCATGTGGCTCGGCTTACTGGTACCTTACATTTTGCTTATCCTGGCAGCAGCTCCAGGCAATCTCTCCCTTCCCTTCCTGTTCTCTCAATTCTCCTCTCTGTTAGTCCTGCCTATACTTCCTGTCTGTCTATCAGCCAATCAAATTTATTTACATATAGCGATATCCACAGCATTATTTTGTTTCATAGGTGTTGTAGCTAGATAGGACTTTTGAATGCTTCCCATCCATGGCAGGTTACATAGTATTTTCTTATACCATGAAGGCTATATATATTTATATATACATTTGTGTGTATGTGCACATGTATGTGTGCATACGCTTATGTATATACTTAGTTAATCTTTAGTTAATTAGTTTCATTTCATATTAGTGTGATAAAATACCTTGAAGAAAACAACTTAAGGAAGAATCAAATTATTTACTCATGATATGAGGTTGCACTTGGTAAACAGAAAGAAGCAAGGTAGCAGGAATTAAAGATGCTTCCTCAGTTAAGAACAGAGAACAATAAAATACTACATGCCTGCTGCTCCTCAGTTTAATTTCTCCATTCATATACACTTTAGAATGCAAACCAAGGGAACAGTTCTATCAGGTCCTAGGATAGGATGTTCTGCATAAAATCCAACTTTTCTAGACAGTTCCAGATTGTTTTAGCTAAGAAATAATTTATCAAAAATGATGTTAGGAGGGAAAATTACACAGCTATATGGAAAAGCCAACTTTTAACCAGTGATTTTTCATCCAGTAATATCATCCATCAAAATTGAAAGTGAATGAAAAATATTCCTAGATAAAAAAAAAACTGTAATGTCAATATGAAGGGATAAAGATTTTTTTTGTTCTGATAGAAAGACTCTCAAGACTATAAGTTGAGTCTACATTACAAAGATTATAAGCATGATAGAAATATACCTCTTAGGTATACTCATTTAAAAATATAGAATATGTAAATGTTAATCTCAAGATCTTGCACTAATGGATTTTGTAAATGAAAAAGAATGCTAATTAATATCCATATTAATTAGAGTCAATGTTTTTGTATACCATTCATTTGAATTAGTTGAACTTTATAATTTATAAAGAATTATAGGAACTTGGATCTTTATACTGATCTTTGCCATATACCTTACTTAGTGCAGGGTCTGTTGTTGTTGTACTCCTCTTCATACAGCAGTCTAGCTCGCTGGCTGAAGAGCTTTTAGAGATTTTCTTATTTCTATTTCTCATCATGCTAGATGAGACCTGACATGTCCATGCCAAACTTACCTGGTTTCTGGGGATGCAAACTCAAGTCTTCTCATGTGAATGGCAAGTGTTTTCTACTGAGCCACATCCGCAGCCCTTGTGTCTCTATTTTTTTTTTTTTTGGTTTTTCGAGACAGGGTTTCTCTGTGTAGCTTTGCGCCTTTCCTGGGACTCACTTGGTAGCCCAGGCTGGCCTCGAACTCACCGAGATCCGCCTGCCTCTGCCTCCCGAGTGCTGGGATTAAAGGCGTGCGCCACCACCGCCCGGCTGTGTCTCTATTTTTTATATTAAAATTATTCATATGCAGAAGAATCATAAATGCTAGCATTTAGCAAGCACACATGTACAGAGGAAGAAAAAAAATGGATAGAAAGTTATCAATGAAAATAAATGCTATGAATTATTCTTGAAGTTAATAGTAAATAACTCATTTTAATCTAACTAAAATTATGTTAAAATTATGATTGGTATGTAGATGTAACCAACTGTCTTATTAAATAAGAAACACAGAACCAATGCAAAGAAGAAAGCCAACAGGTCAGAGGTAAGAGCTAAAACCTTACCCTTCCTCCTGTGGTGGTCCTATCTCTCTGAAAGAGAGCTACTTCCTGTGTTAAAGTCTTTATAAAGACTTTCGTTCTGCCTTCTCATTGGTTGTAAACTCAACCACATGACTGCTTCCTCACTGCCTGTCTATACAGAGCTCCAGGTCTTCTATGGTTGGTATTGATATTAAAGGCGGGTGTCTCCAATGCTGGCTGTATCCCTGAAGATACAGAGATCTAGCTAGCACTGCCTACCAAGTGCTGGGATTACAAGGCATGCACCACCACCGCCCAGCTTTCTTATGGCTTCCTAATAGCTCTGACCCCTGGGCAACTTTATTTATTAACATACAAATAACATTTTAGTACAAAATAAAATATCACCATATTGGTATCTAATGTAAATATTACTGTCATATTTAATTAATGAGTAGATATAAGTAAAAATGTAAAAATAAGTAGACATCAATAGACAAATTCTATATCTAAAATTCCCAATTCTTTCATCTTAATCCATTCTCTTAGTATTATGTACAGACACACACAGATAAAATCATCCTTCCACATTTAAGGTATGACTTGGTAGAAAATCTGTAAGTGAATCTCAGTCTCCTAGTGTAGCAGGAAAATTAAAGAGTCTTATTAATAAAAACAAACCCAGGGCCTGGTATTGGGGTGAATGCTGGAAGATCAGAGAAGCAGAACAAGCCACAGCTACCTCACCTTGCCAGTTCTTCAGCTGATCTTGTTTCCTCAGACTGGAAGCGTCTGAGTCCTCATTCAGAATGAATCTCAGCTGAACTGCTGTTTGAAAGCCTGAAAGTTTAATGAGCCAAATGCTTCTATATTGGTGAAATTATTAAGGCCACTCCACATAGTTAAAATGAAGATTTATTTAGTGGATAACTTACAAATGAAGGGATAGGTAGGTCGCAGGGTTTGGGGAAGGTGTATCACAATCCAGCTGTGTTCTCTGGAGCTCTGCTCAGTCAACCTCCACCATCTAGGGTCCCGGAACAGAGAGCGCTGGCCCATCCAGACCTTGGGTCTCTCGGCACCTCCCTTGGCCCCACCTTTTAGGTGTGACAGTTGTTGAAGCCTCAATGGGGGTTGGAACTTCCAGATCAAAGCTGGAATGGCTACCCACTACACTTCTAGTTTCTGGTCTTCACGCCTTATGTATCTTTATCCTTTCTGCCATCACTCCCTGGGATTAAAGGCTCACTTCTTGGAACTAAAGGTGTGTGTCACCATGCCTGGCTGTTTCCAATGTGGCCTTGAACTCACAGAGATCCAGTGAGATTTCTACCTCTGGAATGCTAGGATTAAAGGTGTGTGTGCTACCATTTTTCTAGCCTTTGTATCTAGTGGCTGTTCTGTTCTCTGACCCCAGATAAGTTTATTAAGGTGCACAATATTTTGGGGAACACAATAATAACACATTTCCCCTTTTTTGACTAAAATTTAAAAAAGCTTATAACTAATACCAGAAAAACTATATCCAATAAGTATACGATGTTGATGTAACCAACCATCTTATTAAATAAGAAACACAGAAACAATGTAAAAGAGAAAGCCGAGAGGTCAGAGCTCAGAGCTAAAATCTCACCCTTCCGCCTGCGGTGTCCCAGCTTCCCGAAAGAGAGCTACTTCCTGTCTGTAAATCGATTTTCCAGTCATTCTGCCTTCTCATTGGTTGTAAACCCAAACACGTGACTGCCTCGTCACTGTCTGAATGGACAGCCCCCTAGGTCTTAAAGGCATATGTCTCCAATGCTGGCTGTATCCCTGAACACATAGAGATCTATGGGATTAAAGGCATGTGCCACCACCGCCACACTCTGTCTATGGCTCTAATAGCTCTGACCCCCGGGAAACTTTATTTATTAACATACAATGAAAATCACATTTCAGTACAATTAGAACACCACCACAATACACAATATATATAGTCAAAAATTACATTAACAATGTCTAGTCCATTAACATTTGACAGATTCAGACAAAAAACTCCAAATGTCCAATCCAGTAACATTTGATAAACTCAGACAAAAATTTTCATTACTTATCCTGTTTAAAACAAGCAGTTCCTTTTTAAAAGCATTTTTTTCCTTTTAATAATAGATTCAGTAATCTACTTTTTATTGTTTTTATATCTTCTCCTTTTTCTTTTTAGAGTAGATTCAGTGATTTACCCATTTATCCTCTTATTTCTTTATCTTTTTTCTCAGAGTAAATTCAATGATCTACCTTATATCTATATTCTCTTTTTTCTTTCTTTTTTTTTAAACAAAAACTCTGAATCTAATCTCCTTGTTCAGTTTTTTTCCTGAACATTAACAATTAACAACTTGTGGGGGCTGGAGAGATGGCTCAGCGGTTAAAAGCACGGACTGCTCTTCCAGAGGTCCTGAGTTCAATTCCCAGCAACCACATGGTGGCTCACAATCATCTGTAATGAGATCTGGTGTCCTCTTCTGGCCAGCAGTCACATATGCTGTATACATAATAAATAAATAAATAAATAAATAAATAAATAAATAAATAAATAAATCTTAAAAAAAAACTCCAACTTTAAAAAAAAAAAAAAAAAAAAAAACAATTAACAACTTGTAACTAACCATTGTAAACAATGACAATTATCCATAAGCCATTGAATGATCAGAAAACACCCATCCCACCTCTTGGGAATATGGGCATAGTTTTCTTAAAATTACTTCCTGGTTTCTGGGGGTGAAGACATCTTTAGGGAATCCTGAAAAGAAAATTTTTGGGTTAATTGCTAAGTCCTGTATCATTTGTCCAATTGCTGTATAATGAGAAAGTGCAGGGCTTTTTTCAAGTCCTTGTTCAAGTAGCCTGTCAGGCTGGATCATCTCAGCTAGCCATCTCAAAATTGTCTTGAGTAGTTTGTAGTCCAGAGTTGATCTTTTCATAGTGTTAATCAGTTTAATGGTTTACCATAGTCCATGTGGGATCCTGTCATCTTTTTGAAAATTTCAAAATCATTGTTAGGGGTGGTCATGGTTCACTGAAGACTTTTTTTTTTTTTTGTTTCTTTGTTTCCTCTGTGGTTTGGAGCAATCACAGTCTCATAAATGTCTGTCTCTTGGAACCATGAACATTCTTCCCTAGAAGAGAAAATCTTCACAGCAATTTCTCCCCACCATTTGTCTTGCCAAACTTTTCCAAACTGACCTTTGCCAATGCTTTCTTGTAACACAATGGTCCTGTCAATTCTTCTCTGAATGAGCAACAGTAAACCCTTTGTCCCAGGTAGGAGCATCACCAACACCAAGAGAAGGAGCCAGCAACTTGGAGCAGCAGTCTCTGCCTCCATGGTCCCACCACCGCTTGTTGCTTGGCCCTGGCCACAGCTTCTTCTTAGAAAGCCTCCCAGGCCGGCCTCAAACTTATTATCTTCATGCTTCTGCCTCCTTCAGTAAATCCAACCAGTGTGCCACCACAACTGGCAACATGTAGCTTGGGTCTGAGCTGGGGCCCACATGGCCACAGGCAAGTGGCTTTTTTTGTGAATTTGTACCATGAATATATATGGTATATAGTTATTGTTCCTTTTTATATAGTTTTTCTTATATTAGTTATAACTTTTTTCCTCTTTTCTTTTTATTAAAATAGAAAATGGAAAATATGGTGATATTTTATATGTATTGAAATGTGATTTTATTTATATGTTAATAAATAAAGTTTCCTGGGTGTGAGAGCTAATAGCAGCCATAGCAGAAGGCAGCAGTGGTGGTGCACGACTTTAATCCAGATCACATGACAGACATATCTCTGTGTGTTCAAGGATACAGCCAGCATAGAGACACACACCTTTAATCTCAATACCAACCATAGAAGACCTGGAGGTCTGTATAGACAGGCAGTGATGAGGAGGTCATGTAGTTGGCTTTACAACCAATGAGAAGGCAGAACAAAAAGTCAATAAAAAGACAGATACACAGGAAGTAGGTCTCTTGCTGAGGGGAAGGACGACAGTGGCAGCAAAGGATAAGAAAGGATTTTTAGTATCAGCTCTTAGCTACTACTCTGACCTCTTGGGCTTTTAACTCTGCATTTGGCTCTGTGTTTCTTACTTAATAATACATCTACATCCTATAAAACTCTAACTTAGATTTTTTGTTATGTGCTTTGCAAATAAACCAATTTTATGTTCTTTTTTATAGGACTATATGATAGAATATCTGGTTCTTTTGCACATGATTAATCAGTTTAGTATTTTCTACTATTTATAAAAGTATGTTTTAAATCTGATCCCTATATCAAAAATATTCCATAGTCTGGGTAAAAGTTTTAGTCAGTAAAATCCCTTGCAAATGCCATATGAGTACTAGAATTTGAGTTCCCATTATACATCCATACATACACAGAGAGATACACATGTGCATATACAAAACAAACTGATTAATAAAGTAAAACAGAAAGAATACAAAGAAACAAATTGTTAGACATGCTTGAGACTCCAGTATCAACTGGTGGAAAGGACACAAGTGATCCCAAGAATTCACTGGCCAGCCAGAACAGGAGAAAGAGTAAGGCTCTTTTTCAGTGAGAGACCCTGTCTAGACATTAAGATGGAGAGTAATAGATGAACAAACTCTTGCTTTGGCCTAGAAATGACTGACTGCAAGCTCACTTACACATGTACCTGCTTGCATTACACCTATATTATATGCAAAGCACACATATTTTATTCACACAATGCACAATATGCACACAAAAAAATTAATAAAATTTTAAAGTTAAAATACCCCAAAGAGCAAGTTTACAATGAGAATATGTATATTGCATTCAGTACTATTTCATTAGAATTATTTTGAAGTATAGCCAACTAGAAATGAATTATAAAGCAATTATTTTCATGATATTTGGTAAACATTCATTGCTGTATTCTTTATTTATATACTATAAAACTCATGCTTTTTATTTCCATATACTAGGAAAAATGTTTCATGAACAGACAATCTTCTTGTCATAGGTATATCATCAATAATAGCGTTTCCTCCTGCTTCCCCTGTTAGTCAAGACTTCCTCCACTCCCAAGGCCTGGAAGTCACTGATCAGTTTATCATTCCTACAATTTTATTCTTTGCATAAGGTTATAGAATGGGACCTGCACATCTTATAGACTTCTATATTCAACTTCTTTGCTTTAATATTCACTCATGTAATTTACTTCTTTTCTATTGGGTTTTCTCATCCTTTATGCATTCAACTTGATAAAGTTATTTGCAAATAAGTTCATAATGTTGCTTATTTCTTCATTTCTTACAGTACCTTTTGCTGAACAAATATAATTGTATAAAAGATGCCCCACCTATTCATCCACTCTATGCTATTTATGTCACTTTAGGAATATTTCCTTATATATTGGGCACTAAATGTAAATCCACTAGAAGTCTCCAATGTACTTAAACAGACTACTAAATTTTTAGTTAGATATGACTTATTTTATGTAGATGATAATAAAATTATTTCTTTTGTTTTGTTTTCTCCACCCTGACAGCTGCAGAAATAACAGTGCAGCCAACTCTGGAAGAAGCCTCTGACAACTGTACTCAAGAATGCCTCATTTTGGGCCACTCTGACTCCTGCTGGATGCCAGCGTCTCTGACCCATCCAAGCCCTCCACAGATACAGACCACTGCTCTCTGCCACAGCCCACCTAGGACGCACACATCTGTTCGTCGCAGCAGCCCTCCAGTAACACAGACTATCGCTATCTGCCACAGCCCCCCTGTGACCCAGGCTATTGCACTGTGCCATAGCCCTCCACCAGTACAGGCAGGTTCTCTCCAGCACAGTCCTCCTTTAGCACAGGGTACTCCACCCCACCATAGCCCACCACCAGGACAGGGCTCTGTCTGCTACAGCCCGCCTCTGGCACAGGCTGTGGTAATTCACCACAGTCCTCCTCTGTCACAGGCTGTTACACTCCATCGTAATCAGGGTTTGCAACAAGGATGGGTGCAGGGTGCTGGAGCTGATGGACTGCATCCCCTCGATCAGGGAGTACAGGGTAGCACAAGAGCTCAGTTTTACACCGTGGCTGAAAGACTTCATTCTGATGATGACTCAATTAAAGTCATTCCCTTGACCACCTTTACTTCAGGTCAACAGGCCAGATCCTCAAGGGGTGATTCTCCAATCATAGAAGAACACCCCTTGTAAAGCTTATCTGGATATTTCACATTTTCAAAAAGATGTATATATATTCAAAGATTAACATTCAATTTTAATGAATATTCCAAATCGAGAGGTTTGTAAATAGCTCTGTAAATAGAACCAGATACCAGGATTAGAC
The DNA here is from genome assembly GCF_049852395.1 of Peromyscus maniculatus bairdii. Lineage (NCBI taxonomy): Eukaryota > Metazoa > Chordata > Mammalia > Rodentia > Cricetidae > Peromyscus > Peromyscus maniculatus. The sequence continues at coordinate 66,725,182 of NC_134875.1, read as the reverse complement.
TAGAGCTAGACCCTTAGTCCAAACATGATAAAAATAAAATGAAGATTTGTTTGATTTGAACTGTAATTTTCAAAAGAAGTAATTTAAAAATTGATATTCCTTTGTACAGAAATGCTTATCATGGCAGAAGTTAATATCTAGTGCATATTTCTGATATACTTTAATGAATTTTTATTTTTTGTCACCATGTGCAATATTACTGATTTCTTTCATTATGATTTTTGTGGACACAGTATATAGTTATTGGTGAACTGGAAAAGATCTGACTTTCCAAGTTTACCTTTAGTTTGTCTAACCTTTTGTTCTGATAAAATTAGATGGCATAAGTACTATAGCATTTTTTGTTCATCTTTTTGTTCTGTTTATCTTCATTGTTTCTAGTTTCTAATTGTCCATATTTCTACCTTCAAAAATGTACAGTGGGAGGGTGTAAATAAGATCTTTTATAGTTTTTGTCTGTATTCCTGTTTTTTATGTTTTCTACCTTTATTTCAAGAATATATTGATATATTTTGTATATACTTTTTTTCAAAAAAAAATCATATAAACTGTACAGACATAGGTTTCAACCTATTTCTCTACTCTTTAGTAGAGTTCGAGACACTCAAGTGCAATAGCTATGCCCATGTTAGGCAACAGTTAGCCAGAATGGGCCTGTGCTTTTTTAGATTATACTTTTGTAGTGTAGTGTAAAGTACATCAGAAATATTACTGTGTCTGTCATGATAAGCCTATATCCCAGTAAAAATTGAGTATTTATCTTCTGAAATTTGTATATAAAAATCACAAAAAGGTGGATTCAATGGTACTACAGGAACTTACTATTTAGTAAGATGATTAGAGTGATTTAAATATTGATTTGACAGCTCACCGGCTGTTACTGAAAAATGCTCAATGAAAAGAACAAAGATATAAAATTGTACATAAAACCCCATACTAAGTACATAAGACTAAGGGATTTTTATAAGTCTAGCTCAGTTACTGAAGAAAACTACTGAAAATAAGATGAACGTCAAGAAAGAACTTTTCAAGAGACTTAATTCTAAACCTATAAAATACATTACAGCACAGAATTTTAAGGAGATGTGCAGAAGAAGAAATAAGGTTCATGACTGCTTCTTGGGGTACATAAAAAATGCCCCAGTAACATACACTGAAGAACAAAATCTCACATATGAGACTAATACATCCTAAGCAAAGAATACAGTGCATCCACAGGAAACATTAGTTTCCTTTGTTGCCTACATTTAATTTCTGTTTTTGTCTACTTAACTCGCCATTATCTTCTGTGTGCACATTTCACAAATTACAGAAACACCACAAACTTAATTTCCCCCCATAACAAAATCAAGAAAATGTCTTGTTTCAGTATCATACTAAACAAAGAATCAATTAATGTTTGTGTTAGGGGGGTGCTGAATATTTCCTGATTAAATTAGATGTAGACTTTATAATGTGTAACTTGATGGTATGTAATTTATGGTTAAACTGTGTGTAAATGTTGTAATATAAACTGTGGTCAATGTATAATTTCATTGTTTCCATTGAATGTTGATAAAAGTTTTCCTTTGTGTGCCCGGCAAGTTAAGTAGCGTTTTAAGAATATATTGTTCCCCTTGTGAAGTTAATTAGATTGTATATGATTTGGTGTATAGAATATCTTCTTAACTTTTAACATCTAGAGTCTAATTAGTGAAATTTCAAATTAATAATTACTATTCCTTTTTTCCTTCTTTGTATTTGTTAGTGTTTCCAGGGATTTGTAGCATTCTGGTTTTCCAGGTGCACAAAACCCCCAAATGATTGATGGTGGCTGAAACTTTATTGAAATAAGATCATGTATGTATATTGATATTGTTATTGCTATTGTGCTGTTAATGAAGATTTTTAACCTGGGGAAGATAAAGAAACCCAGAATGACAAAATCAGTGCTTCCAGTAGAGTTAGACTGCTGTTTTTCCTCTCAACACACATACAAAAAAAAGAAGAAAAAAGAAAGAAAAAAAAAACAAACAGGAATTATGTGAGTGAGAAAGTTATATTTTAATTATTTGCACATTTTCTTTCCATAACTAGTACATTTATATTCATACACATATACACAAATTTGAAAGGAAATAACAATAGAGGGTAAATTTTATTAAATATTACATCAGAAATCTGAATGCTTATTTTGCTAATGGAAATATGACATATAAAAAATCAGATATTTGAGAGTTTTTTTTCTGATCACAAGACTTACTGAATTACTAGGGAAGCTCTTATATCCTTATGTTTAACAATTTCTGAAGTGTTGATACCTTTCCTAGAAATATAGGAATGAACAGATATGCTTTTGTTGCCCTTTCTAAATCTGGTTTAATAATCAGACTTAGACAGTGTTTAGGAAATTAAATGACTGGGCATTCTTTTCTGGTTTTGTACCAGAGAGAAATTGAATGGAAGCAGGCTGGGATAGCCAAAGAGGCAAGGGGTGTGAGCCCAGTTATTCTCCCCTATGCATTCTCTTTTTTAGCTTCCACTAGGTATAGCCTTGGAAACCTGGAACTTCCATGGCTTTAGATTTGATGAGATCTTTCTCATTACATTATAAATTCTTTGAATGGATGGACAGAGCTATAGGTTGACAAAGCTCACAAGTGGTTCTACTGAAAAGCAACATGTGATCCTACATTTGCAAAATGTCTTAGTTGACCTTCAGTCAAAAAATGTTTCCCTCAAAAGAAGAAAAATCTTTGATTTATTTGAACTAAAAGAGTGATTTCGTATTTTCAGAATATGACTGCCAGACTGGTTATTCTATATTGTGGCCATATTTAGTTAAAAAGTGACTATTAATTTTCTAGCTATAGCTTAATATACACACTTGTAACTGTATTCATACACTGTGTATCTCATGTGCTAAATACATACACATTCATTTCTCAAACTTTATCTACAAGTTTTAACTAATATTGTGTCAGTGTATTAAAACTAACTTTACATATGATACCAACAATGTAAACAATTTAGAGAGTACATTTTATGTAGTCTCATATAGTAATTTAACATTTTATTTTTAGTTATGCAAATTTGGTTAGAAAAAAATATTGTTAAATGATGAGTGCTATTGTGCAATGGTGACAGTATGAAGAGCTTCTGCCTTCTCAAACTAATGTTTGTCACACACTTTCATTAAAGTGGTAAAATAGTAGAATAAATAGATCATGAATTGGGCAGTCTTTAAAATACAATCATGTCATATTCAGAAAGATCACTTTCAGTCCTGAATAAATTACCCCTAGAGCATATTTCAGCAGTTATCTTTAATTATTTTATTAAGGCTAAATGTGCATATATCTAATATACATTTATGGAAATATGGTTTCTTTATACTCTTCTGATTTATAATTCATTGTGTTTATACTTTATGGGTTTTGTTCTTTCATTTTTCTTTGTAAACCAAACTTTAGTTACATTGAAGTGAAAATTTTCTCACAAATGTAGAGTACTATTTTTGTTATTTCCAGGTGTCTCAATTGGCCTGCATACTATGGGAGCAGAGGAGCTGACTATATTTGGACAGAGACATTTTTATATCATGTGCCAATTACCACACTAGAGAATCTTATGGAGCAACCTTAAAATATTCATCCACAGTAGCTTTCTTACATGATTATACCACCCATGTGCTTTCCATAAATATGATTGTTAAAAGTACTGCAAGTTTACAACAGTAAGACTAGAGAAGAGAAGGCTGCTCATAAAAATGTGTGTGCACAAATAAAAAGAAGGAAGGCAATTGTTTTGTGATTGTATATGCTAATTTTAGGAATAAAATTTGTGAAATTTATGCTGTCCCTGCTTAAAATATTTGAATTTTTATGAACTGTGTATTTATGTTTGTATTTGGGGAAGACTCCTCCTTTGTGACATCATACAGCTTCTGAAAGTGAACAGTATCCAAAAGTATGGGATGCTTTTAAGTGAAAGATTGGATACATTTGGACCAGTATGGCTGTATGTATTCCAGTGACAACTGTGTATTAATTGTTCTATTTCAGGTTCTGTATTGCATGTTTTCTTATTCATAAATAGAGATATTAATAAAGTAGTTATGAGAAATAATTATGTTTGTATTATGTGTTTTTGTGAAGCCAATATTCAAAAGCTGAGTTGGGACACTTGCTTAACATATATGAGACCCTGAGTTCAAACACCAGCAATATGAAAACAGTGACAATGATATTGTTTTTGTTTTAAGTTAAATTTGTGTCTAAATGTATATAGGTTAAAATAAAATGGTATAGTTGATGGTAATATATTTTATAAGTTTTATATGATATAATAGGCTATATCATATTAATTTAATTTTTTTCTTAATGAGAATTTCATACATGATTCATTTCTACCCTGTTTTTCCCACCTCTGATATCTCCAGTATCCTCCCCACTCCCTTTTAAATTCATGAGTTCTTCTTTAATTATTGTTGCACACAGACACACACACACACACACACACACACACACATACTGCCTGTTGAGTGTATTCAGGGTTACTCAGAGAGATTATAGGAATTGGAAAGCCTATCAGGAGGCTATTCCTTGAGAGAGACTTTTTATTTCCTTTAGCAGTCAATTCCCAGTAGCTCTTCTTCTAGCACGAAGTAAGGCCTTATGAGATTTATTCTTTGTGCACTGGCATGTCAACTGGTGCTACCATTGTGCAATTCTTCTGTAGATGATTACAGAGGTGAGATTTCCCAGCTGCATGATCCCTGACTGATACAGAAGTCATGATCCTATACTAGATGTCCTTTTCTTTAAACATTATTTCAATCAATTTGAAAATTGTTAAACAATATTGAACTACTTTCAAACACTTACTTTGCTTTTTCCAATAAAAACAATAGATACAAAAATTAATCCAAATTATATTGATTATAATATTTCATATAATAACACAGTCAAGATTTCTGTGATCTGTGATTTGGCTTAATTATAGGTGATCCAGGTTAAAACATTTATGGAATATTGTTAGCATTTGGGAAATAAAATGCCATCACTGTTGTTTCACTTCCAGTTTAGTTAATTGTAAGGAAACGTATCATACTTCATATCAATGAATATAAAATTATAATTGACATTTTAATTTTCATTACAGTATAAGAATTACAAAGTTATAGTGTAGTGTTACTGTTTTTCTTTTCATACATTTTTTGTAAACCATGAAATTGTTTTATTCATTCTAGCTAAGTGCTAGAACAAGTCAAAACTGATTTACATCATAAATTTTGCGATAATGGCACTTTCTTTAAAATAAAACAAACCAGAACAAATTAAATTTATCCTCAAGCAATAGATTAAGAATTTTATATTTGTAATGTGGCTAACAAATTCATAGCCAGTTAAAGTATCTGATGATCAATAACTACATGAAAGCAACTAAAATTAAACTTAGGAATTGGCTTAATTAATTAATTATTTGTACAAATATGTAAATATTAATGTGAGGGAATGACATGAATAATATAAATAAAATTAGAGTTTAGTTTTCTACAATCTAAATTTGGATTCAATCAATAATGTAATATCCCTTATAACCTTGTTTAGAATGCTTTTTATTCAAACTCATAAAAATGTCATAATAATGCAGCTACCAAGTATTCAATAATATTTTTAACTTTTTCACATGATGTATTTATTATAATTGATATAAAGTTACATTGGAACATCATTCTTATTTCAAATCCTTGATATATTTCTATTTACTTTGTATTTATTTTATGACTTTCAAAGAGCTAAAGTGCAAAAATTCATCCATGGTTCCATATAATATTTAGTTGACATTTCTCTTTTAGGTTCTTTTATACTATGATATAATCTCATCCTTTGCTTGTCAATAATGACCTCAGCAAGTTCGCAGAGTACTGACCAATGATGCTGTAGAACAGCCTTCATTCAAATTTTTTTTCTAAATATTCTCTCCTGGTTAGCCTGGGATTGTGGATTTTGGCGTAGAGAATTTCAAAGGAAAAATTTAATACCTTTCTTTTCACAATGTATTACATTAGAAAAGTGTGAAATGGTACAGTTTTACTCCACATAGTCAGTACATGGAGTGATTTCATGTTAAGTTTTATATGTAATATTCTACCACTGAAGCAGATTGATACTACCGCTTCAAATGGTTGGTGTATTCAGGCTTAAGACATAGCAACAACATGTACATCCTTGATTTCTTGTGTCTAAGATGATTTAGGATATACCCTTTCTTCATAATACATGTTGATAATACTATTGATATTAAGATATTTTATTTTAATCTGTCAATTTATATGTAACTAGAAAAATGAGCATATGTACATCTCTGCTCACATTTTTAGTAGGAAATTAGTGATATTCCACTTACAAAAGAACTTGTTTGAATATAACAGGTTTTACTAGTTTCAAAATTATATAGAGATGACTATTTATGACAAACAATATTATGAGATTTATTGGTGATTTGAATTTAAGTTTAACTATTACAGATAGTGTCTGGAAAGAAATAATTTTGAAATTGTGAGTTCAGATCGAACATTATTAGTCTATTCTTTAACTAAATTTTCATGTAAATTACTTGGCTCTGTGATTTCATACCTCAAGTAGTGATCAAAATCACTCTCATTGACCAGTGAGATCAATCTATGCATTAAAACACTTGAAATGAAATCATGAATCCACACATTTGGATCTCCAGTACCCACATAAATGCTAGATAGATCACAGATTTCTTGTAATCTCACTGTGCTAGAGGTAGAGATAGATGATTACAAAAACAAGCAATCTGACTTTAATCAGTGAGATCTACTTGAATCAGTGATATCTGGTTCATAAGAGACCCTGTCTCACTATATGAAGTAAAAAGTGAGTGAAGAAGACAGTTGAATTTGACCTTTGGCCTTCGAAACATATGTCTACATACATACATGTGTGCATACACATGAAACTATGCACACACACCTGTGCAAACCACATACATTGACACACCAAATAAATCACTACTAAACAATAAATTTAATGTGGCAAAGAGAATTGACTCTTAATAAACTAGAATGCTTCTATAGAATTGATGATAGTTATAGAACAAATTATAGTAAAAGAGATTAAAACATTTTTTTGGGGGGGGGATTTTCGAGACAGGGTTTCTCTGCGTGGTTTTGCGCTGTTCCTGAAGCTCACTTGGTAGCCCAGGCTGGCCTTGAACTCACAGCGATCTGCCTGGCTCTGCCTCCCGAGTGCTGGGATTAAAGGCGTGCGCCACCACCGCCCGGCTTAAAACAAAATATTTACCAGTACATTATTTGAGTTGTATGAAAAGCAATTGTATCTGAAGTATGTGATTGCATTATAGGTATAAAAATTTTAATTCATGTAATTGCAAATTTTCCTGTGAAAGCATGTATATGAAATACAATGAAACTAACTGCCTTATTCATATGCTACTCATTTCACAGTAGCAAACTCCATTCTCCTATAGATTGCAATATAAGTACATGCCAAAAAAATAATTTGATCAAACAATGAACACTTAACAATGCTCTCTAAGCCTGGCTTTTCATATGAAGTAAAAATCTAATTTTGATATCCATAGAAATATTTGTTTCTCAGTAATGTATTGCAAAATTTGTTCTTACATGGTAAAGGATGAAAAAAATAATTATCTTGTCATATAGTTTGAATCTTAACACTCAAGGACTGTGCGTTGCAACATGTTTCCTATAATAGCACTATAAGGAAATATGGAAATTTTGACAAATGTTGCCTAATCAAAAGTATTTAAAGGTATTTAGATTATATGGAGTTTACTCAGAAAAAAAGGACTCTGGTTCTATGAGCCATGGCTCATTATGTAAGGAAACTGATTGATCACACCTTTATCCACATACAGGAAGTAGAGAAAGAAAATAGGAAGTGAGGTGAGGTAATAAACCTATAAAACTTATTTCAAGTGACAGACTTCCTCCAGCAAAACTGTGCGTCTTAAAGGTTCTCTAAGCTTCCCAACCTGCACAGTAAACTGGGAACCAAGTAGCCAAATACAGTCTTAATTATTAATACAGTCTGTTTTCCTCTGAAGCCACTTGTAGTAGGGCTCCACAATACATATTGTTTTCAGGACTACTGTCTTCTAGACTCCTAATAGAAAGGCCATCAAGCTCTGACTTCAACCTTGTTTCTATTTCAAAGTTTCTATTTCAAAATCTCCCACAATCTTTCCTAAAAATCAACATTATCAGGTTACTTACAGAAAAAAAACCTCCATATCTTCTTTTACAAAATTCTATCCAAGTTTGCTTTCTGTTTCTGTGATAAACAATCATGACTGAGAACAACTTATAGAAGAAAGACTTTATTTTCCCTTGCAGTTTCAGAGAGAGAGAGAGAGTCCATGACCAGTACGTTTATAGATGTAGGAAGTGAAAGGTGACTAAGCACATTTCATTCACATGGGGAAGCAGAGGGAATGAACTAAAAGTAGGACAAGGCCACAAAGTGTAGAATCCCAATCCCCACTGATACACTTCCTTTAGAAAGGCCACACTTTCTAAAAGTTCCATAACCTCCCCAAAGTGGGCTACCAAATAGGGACCAAGTGTTCAAATATATAAGCCTAGGGGTAGGTGGCAGTTCCCACTCAAAGTACTTAAATGAGCCACACAATGATTCTAAGATTTGGTGGTGGTTTAATTACAATGTGTCAATGTGGGTTGGCTTCAGTGAAGCATATTTATTTAACTATGCCTTGATGTTTGTTTTTACAGTAAGTTTTAGAAGATAATGTTTTTTGAGATGTATTTTGTTTATCTTGCTCAGGGTAGTCTTGAAACCTTGAGCATAGCTATTAATTATATCTCAATCTTTCAAGGGCACACACATAAATGACACTGTGCTGAGATTCACTTTTAAATCAGTTGAACTTGTACAATAAAATAATCTGCTTCAACACAGGATTCAAAGATTTCATTTCTGAGAAATGTCAGAGAGGCTTCCCCCATAAAGTTTCATCAATGTGGCTTCTAAAACAAGGTCTGAAAAGAGACAACATCAATATAGATGCTAACATGGGAGGAAGAAATCTTATGGGACCTCAACCCTAAACAAAGATCTTCAGGCAATTAAGTAATGCTAATAGGAGAGAAATAGATATTCTCAGGAACAAGCCTCCCAATTGATTATCCAGTACCAAATGGTCAGCCCTGAAATCATATACAAAAAATGTAATGCTTTAATGACTGAGAAGGTTGTATTTAAATATTTAAAAAATACATGAAATAATATACAGATAAAGACATCGAGGCCAGTAATTTGAGAGCAAGCAAAGGTAGGGGTGCAATGTAAGGGTTGTGGGGAGGATGGGGAAGTGGGGGGACAAAAATTATGGAGTTAAATTTGAATTTTAAAAAACACAAAAATATTTAAAAGAACATAGGAGAAAAAAACCACACTGATCAGTTTCAAAGAAGAGACATATCTGTCAATAGATTTCCTTCCAACTTGGCACTTAAATTCATCTCCTTACTAGCTTTGCTACCTGTTGGTATACTATTCAGATATTTGGACTCAGTCTCTAAAACCAAACAAGCCACATACTCAAAGTACCTCCGTGACAGAGAGAAGAATGTTGTTGCAGTATACATGGGGCAAATACAGGTTTCTGTCTCCAGTATCCCTCTATGACTCTTTTCTTAGGCTCTTGAACCGTAACAATGTCAATGCAGACCTCAGTTCTTCCACTTGAAACTAGGTTACAGTAGCATACCTTTTAATGCTTGGACAACTATTAATCCAAAAGATGTGACCAGTAATCCAAATAATCATGGGCACATTAATTAAAGCAAACAATTAAAGCAAACTTATATATATATATATATATATATATATATATATATATATATATATATATATATATATGCTACCTCCCCCTAAGTCAGAGTTCAGGAGGTCAACACTGGATGAGAAGAACACAAGGTTTCTGTGGCTCAGGGATAGAGGATTTTCATATGGGGGCTTTGGTGGGCAAAATACACAGGGTTACAGAAGCTAACATAAGCATAGCAAGTTAGTCATAACAACATCTTGAAACAAAGACATGATTATGAGGTGGTTATAACAATATAGCAATAATAACAGGTAGTCATAAGAAGGTAGTCATAACAACCTTTTGAAAAAAAAGGAGGGCTGCAAGATGCTTATAAAAACTTTTTGAAACAAAGACATTGTTGCCTTTCCTGGAACAGGCTGCCTATTTGTAGTTAAGGTTACAGGTGGGGCATAGACCAGTTTGTGGGGATATGTTGTGTCCCCCAATACATTGTGCATCCTAATAAACTTATCTAGGGTCAGAGAACAGAACAGCTACTAGATAGACATAGAGGCCAGAAAATGGTGGCACACATGCCTTTAATCCTATCACTTGGGGGGGGAAGAGATCCATCTGGACCTCTGTGAGTTTAAAGCCACAATGGAAACAGCCAGGCACGGTAACAATAGCATTTAATCCCATGAAGTGATAGCAGAAAGCAGAAAGATATATAAGGCGTGAAAACCAGGAACTATAGCTGGTTAACCTTTTAGGCTTTTAGCAGCAGTTCAGCTGAGATTCATTCTGGATGAGGACTCAGATGCTTCCTGTCTGAGGAAACAGGATCAGCTGAGGAATTGGCAAGGTGAGGTAGCTGTGGTTTGTTCTGCTTCTCTGATCTTCCAGCATTCACCCCAATACCCAGCTCCAGGTTTGTTTTTATTAATAAGAACTTTTAAGATTCATGCTACACCAGTTCTTGAGAAACATAGATTTAATCATTGACAGGAATGAACCTAGTTTGTCTTTATATAAGATTGCTTTTAAGCCTAAGATGAAGGCAGGCTGGTTCATCAGAGGTAATAAAGAAATGACAGAAAGATGGACAAATGGACAGAAAAAGTATGATAAGGTGATATGGTTTTTCTGCTGGGGGAACCACAGCCTTTCAGAAGCTCAGTATGTTTATTATATAAAGTTAAAGAGAATACAGTTATTACATACAGCTGAAAAATGAGGTAGGATTTATCTTATACATTTGGATTCATGAGACCGGTTTAACTAATCTCAGTAGGAGCAGTTGCTATTGGATATCTTTCTGTATGGTATGAATAAGTGTTGCTCTGATTGGTTGATAAAGCTGCATTGGCCTATGGCAAGGCATCTTAGAGACAGGTGGGAAATCCAAGCAGGTATATGGAGAGAAGAAAGGAGAGGAGGGGGGAAATGGCAGCCACCACCGAAGAAGCAGCAAGATGCTAGCAGACTAGTAATCCCACAGCCACGAGGCAACTTATATTTAATAGAAATGAGTTAAGAAGCCTGTCATACAGATACAGAAATCCATGGCCAGGCACCAGGCTGAGTTCTGGGAATCTAATTGATGAGAGAGAGGAGAGATACTGCAGGGGAGGGACGTCAAGATCATGATTGGAGGATGTGCAGAGATGATGGACCACACTAGTGGAAACCCATGAGTTGTGGACTGGTGGCTGTGGAGCCCCCATGGGACTGGACTAGGCCCTCTGGACACGGAAGATGGTTGTTTGGCTCGAACTGTTTGGGGGTCACTCAAGGATTGGGATCTGTCCTTGGTGCATGGGCAGGCTTCTGGGAATCCAGTGCCTGTGGTGTGTGACACCTTGCACAACCTTGGTGCAGTGGGAAGGGGCTTGGACCTACCTAGGCTCAGTGAGCTGGGCTCTGCTGATTCCCCATGGGAGGCCTCGATTTAGGGGGATGTGGGGATGCGGGGTGGCTTGGGAAAGAGGGCTCAGGGGTAGAAGGAGGGAGGAGGGGGTTGTCTGTGGATAGCATGAGGAGTAGAAAATTTCTTAATAAAGAAAATAAAATAAAATAAAATAAAATAAAGAAGCCTGCCATAGGCCATACAACTGATAATTAATATTAAGTCTCTAAATGATTATTTTATAAGCAGCTGAGGGACCATGGGGCTGGGCAGGAGGTGGGGCTGGGCAGGACCTGAGAAAACTTAGAGCTACAAGCATTCTCTGTAGGGGACCAATCTTCAGGCTATAAACACCCAGGGGGAAGAATGCTCAAGTGGAAATTTTCTGCACACACATTGTCAATACTTCTATTTGATACTCTGAGGAAGGCTTTGACATCTCTGAGACTGACCCAATGGGGTATTTTACATGACCATGTCAATAGCATCAACAGAATACATTCACTCATAATTTCACTCACTCAGAGCTTTCTGTACTCACCACAATATATGTCTTCATGAGACAGAATACATAAAAAGACTTCCCTGAATGTTACAGGGATTTCAAAAGAGATGATCACTCAGACACAGTTTCTAGCCAATTGGAAATCTTTATTTCAACAAGCTAAGACTATACTCAGGTATTAGGGACTCGGGTATAGCACCGAGTGTCCACAGACCATGGGGCTGTTGAAGGCTGAAAAAACAAAACCTGTGTCCTAGCATCTTGCTCCACAACTGTAGTGGTGTTTCACAGAAGCAAGCAGCTTAACTGAAGCTAAGATAGACAGTTAGCTGGAGGAAGTTCTGTAAAGTAGGCAATTAGAATAGAAGTTAAGATAAGCAGTTAGCTGAAGGGGGTAACACACAAGCAGGCTGTTTAACAGAAACTAAGATATGTTAGTTGGGTAATCTTGGCCTAGAATAGAATTGGGATTCTCCATCATGAAATCAAAATTCTAGTTAAACCTGAAATGGCCTCAGCAACAATACAAGATGAAATTACTGTCTTGCCCTGTCTTATCAGTTTCTTTTATATGGACATTAAGTACATTTAAAGTAGAATACTCTTAATATTATCAAGGTTTTATAAAATGTCAACATATTAATTTTGTGTGATGTAAACTTTCAGAGAATAAAGTTCTGCCCCTACTCCCTGCTGCCAACTTCACATCCTTCTCTTATGCAAAACACATGAATTACACATCAATATCCTTGAATATTTTATTTTCTTTCAGTATTATTTCAAAAGTTAAAGTCCAAAAGTCTAGCTTTAAAAAATAAATCAGATACAGGGGAGACTCAAAGTAAAACTAATTTTTTTAAAGATTTACTTCTATAAAAATATTTGTGTGTGTGAGTGTTTTGTCTGCATGTGTATATGTATGTTTACCTCATGCCTCCCTGGTGCCCATGAGGGCCAAAAGAAGGTACAGAATCCCCTGGAGCTACAGTTACAAATGACTGTAAACCTGAGTCCTCTACAAGAGCAGCCAGGGAGCTCAACTGCTGAGCTCCCTTTCCAGCCCGCTTCAAGGTAAAATTCACTTTAGGACACAGTGCCCTCAATATCTGATTCTATTAAATCCTGGAGGTCATTTGCCACTAAATTGTAATTGTATAAAATACACAGGAAAGAAAGTAAAAGTAAATAAATGAAAATAAAAGTCATAGAACAGACATTTATATTTAGAATGGGAGAAATAAAGACGAAGAAATGAAAATCAGTTCTAAGTAAATTCCAAAAGGTCAAGCAACATAAAATACTAAGTTTTTATAAAATTCTGTTTTGACAATATGCCTTCACTTCTGGTTATACTGGAGTGGGCATGGACCTCCACAGTGTAGGAAATACTGTATACTTCTATTTTCTGTTAAAAACTATCTCATCTCTCAGTAGTTGCATTTCAGTGTTTATAACTTTCACACACTAGAAACATGTGCCTGTGACTGCTTTCAGACCAAACACCCACAATTCTATTAGTGAATATTCTCTGATGTTTCTTTCTCCTTTTGATAGCTCTATTCCTGGGCCCCAAATTTCTCCAGTTCTTTGAGATCTACATGCAGGTAGCTACCTATTTTTTGTACCCCATGATTCCAAAAGATGGTACATTATAAATAATAGTATGGCTTCCTACATGGACCTTTTAGCAAAGAGTGTGGAGGCATTATTTTACCTATATGAACCATGGCAGAGGTGGCACAGGAACTTTGAAATAGAATTATAAAAACAAGTACTTGAAGTCTTTCCTCCATAAGGCACTGTATTTCTGATGGGTGAGGCAGCTCCAGAGGTCTCTGAAATTTCCCCTTGGTAATTCTTCCATTCTTTTAGTGAATGTGGCTTGCTAACATTCATATTATTCTACTTACCAAATTTCATTTGACCATGCTTTTTATATTCTTTCCTTCAAATGATTTTCTATTATTTGATATATAGGCAGGTTTAAGATTTTACAAACCTAAATTCTGGTGATCATTATATTTTGAACTTCTTTGCATGTATTTCTCATTTATCAAATATTAGTGAATAAAAAAAAATGATGTTGTACCATAATCACAATTTCTTTAGCCAAATAACATAGTACCATCAGTAATAAGACCCTCCTTCCAGAAAACACGAGGGGCTGAAGTTTTAGAGTAGAACAGCTTTCTGTTTAGTTTCCTATAATGTGATTTCCATTTCTATTTTACACTATCTAAATTACTAATAGCATTCTGATCGTGATTACTTGTTCTCTAGGAGGTTTGCAATATTTTTCTACTGCTCCTTTCTTCTAAATCCTCACTAGTCTCACTTTATAGTTGATTCATAGCAACACATAAATTTTCAAACACAATTGTCAAACATCCTAGAGTAGCTACACATTACTCATTTGCAGTTGTTCCATAGTTTTACGTATTTGCCATAGCAACACCTCTCTTATTGGTACTAATTTCTGTCTTACACTCCTTGACCCAATATAAAAAATACTCTGGGTTATTCATGCACAGTAAAATTAATTGCTTGGTGCTATGGATGTTAAGAAACAGAGATTAAGGCATCAGCAATGACCTTTTTCATGTAATAGTAAATTTTGCAAGTCCTTTTGGCAAAAGCATCACAAACAGTCCATCAGTAAAGCTTTTTCCATAACTTTTTACTCCTTTGCATAAACACAGAACACACTCATTACCAAGTCATTTTCAACAGACCATAGTTCTGAGTACAATCAACTAGGTGGACAGGTTTCAATATGTAAATTTGGAGGATTTAATAAGTGTATACAATGTAGCAAATACTATTGTAGGCAAGAAGAAGGAATGAGGGCTAAGAAAACAGGGTTCCTGTTCTTAAAGAGCTCATTAGGTTCTTCTCTAATTACTATAATAAAATATCCTGACAAAATAAATTTAAGGGAAAAAATTTACTTGGGCTCACAGCTCAATTGTCTACTCCACCATAGAAGTCATGGCAGCAGGAGCTTGGGACAGCTGGCCACATTGTAGTTTTAGTCAGGAAGTAAAGTAAGTTGAATGCTGCTGCTCAGTTGGTTCTATCATTTTTATGAAGCTCAGGATAGCCCCAAATAAAGCATGTTTCCTCCCAGTTTTAAAGTGAGTCTTCCAACTTCCATTATTTTAATAAAAAAAAAATCTCCCACAGGTATGACTAGAAGTTTGTCTCCTAGCTGAAACAAGATACTAACCATCAAATGAAGCTTATGACCTAATGATACACAGTTGACAAAATAAAACAATGAAGAGTATAGGCACTTCTATAATAGAATTTGTGATATCATAAGTGAGTACATATATTCATACATTCATAAGAATTTTGGGAAAGTTTTGAGTTTATAAAATCAACAAAGGTAATAGTAAAAGCTCAAAATTTTATGTAGGTAGTATATTAAGGTGTTTTTAGCTCCAGGCAACATAAAAGTTGTCAATATAAGTAAGAGATGGGGAGCTTATTTTTTTTACTTCAAATGAACTGTCTTAGGTAAGGAAGTTAAGACACAGTAAATCAGTCTCTAACTTTGTTTCCCTGTAATTCCATTAGTTTTATTTAATATTCTTTGTATTCAACTTCAGAATGGTAGTAACAGGACTGCTTTCATTTCACTGTCACATGTAGGCACACAGCAGTATTTGCCCTAAGAATAAAGGTAAGGTGTGTGTGTGTGTGTGTGTGTGTGTGTGTGTGTGTGTGTGTGTGTGTAGCTGTCAATAAAAGACATTGATGCCAGGTCTTTTTCTTTGACCACTTTCCACCTCTATTTTTGAAAAATTGACTTTTAATACACTTAAAGCACATTGAATCTAATATAATTGTTCAATGAGCTTCAGGGATATGCCTGTTATTGCCAGCAAATTCTGGGGTTATAGGCATATACCATAATACCTAACATTTTACATGGATTCCAGAGTTCTAAACTTCTAAACTTAGAGCCCCCTGCTTACAGAGCAGGTGCGTTACTGACGGAGCCATTTCTCCAGCCCAGGTTCACTTTTTTTTTTGAAACAATATCTCACCATGAGCTCTGACTGGTTCGGAACTTGCTACATAAACCAAGTTGGTCTTTCACTCATTGAATACACTTGCTCCTTCCCTCTGAGTACTAGGATTAAAGGTTTGGTGATATTGTGTTTCCCAAAATATTGTGCATCCTAATAAACTTATCTGGGGTCAGAGAACAGAACAGCCACTAGATAGATAGAGGCCAGAAAATGGAGGCACTCCCACCTTTAATCCTATCACTTGGGAGGCAGAGATCCACTTGGATCTCTCTGAGTTCAAAGCCACACTGGAATCAGCCAGGCATGGAGACTCACACCTTTAATCCCAGGAAGTGATGGCAGAAAACAGAAAGGTATATAAAATGTGAAAAACAGAAACTGGAAGCTTTTGGCCTGGTTAAGCTGTTAGGCTTTTGAGCAGCAGTTCAGCTGAGACCCATTCGGATGAGGACACAGAGGCTCTCAGTCTGAGGAAAAAGGGTCAGCTGAAGAATTGTCAAGGTGAGGTTACTGTGGCTTGTTCTGCTTCTCTGATCTTCCAGCATTCACCCCAATACCTGGCTCCAGTTTGATTTTATTAATAAGAATTTTTAAGATTCGTGCTACATTAAAGGTATACTCTACCATAGCAGAGTTCTTTTTAAAATAAGAACAGGTTTTCTTTGCAGTCTACCAGCTGACTATTCCTCAAAATTCTATCACACCATTATATTATTTAAACCAATTATTGTTGAAGTGAATACATTTCCATAATAAGTTAAATAATAGAATGGATTTTTGTAGCCACACCAAAACACCCAGATAAGGCATATTTGAGGTGCTGAATTGTGAATGATAACAATAGGCAAAGAGAAGTGATGGCCTTGAGAAGGAAGGAACAAGGAGAATAAATTTCTAGCACCCAAAGAAGGAACAAGTAACAGAGAAATATAAATATTTGATCCTGAAAAGTACAGAAATTCCTGTAGTTGTTCTTTTAGGGTAATTTGTTTTATCTTCCAATGGTATATTTTTATTTATTTAAAAAAATTCATTTATAAAATATAATTTGATCATATTTTGTGCCATCCCCTTCCTAGATCTTCATCACCTCCCTCTCTATTCAACTACATAGTGTCTTTGCCCATCTCTCTCTCAAAAGAACAAATAAAAGTAAAAACCAAAAATCAAAATAAATAAAGAAACCAATACAAAAAATTTTCCAAACAAAAAGCATATACAAAGAATGTAGTCTGTTTTCTGTTGGAAAACTACTGGGCATGATGCTTGCCTTGGAGCATGGTTGGTATATCCACTACCACTGTATTGGGAAAAACTGAATTTTCCTATCCTAGCGGGTATCAATTGAAAATAGCTTCTTGGTTAGGATTGAGATTTTGTGTTCATTTCCCTTTCTCCTTAATGGGATTTTGTCTGGTTTGAACTCAGGCAAGATTTGTGAATGCTGTCAAAATCTGTGTAAATTTCTTTGTGTATCAGCTCTGTGGTGTCTTGAAAACACTGTTTCCTTGAAGTCACAAACCAACTTTGGCTTTTACAGTCTTTCTACCTCATCTTAGCATAAATCCCTGATCCTTGAAGGAAAGGGAATGTTAAAGACATCACATTTGTGACTGAGTTCTCCAAGTCTCTTACTTTTTATACATTGTCCAATAGTGTTTCTTTGTTTTAATTCCTATCTACTCCAAGAGAAAGGTTCTCTGATAAAGGATATGCAGTACACTGATATATAGGTATAGCAATATGACATTATAAATTATTTTTTTACTATGCTTATTTAACAGAGATAGGAATTGATTTTTTGCTGTGGAATAATGATTTTGTACACTGGTTAAATAAATTGCTGATTGGCCAGTAGCCAGGCAGAAAGTGTAGGCGGGATAAGCAGACAAGGAGAATTCTGAGAAGAGGAAAGCTGAGTGAGGAGACAACAGCCCGCTGTCCAGGGAGCAGCATGTAATGGCATACAGATAAAGCCATGGAAAATGTGACAACATATAGGTTAACAGAGTTGGGGTGAGTGTAAGTGTAAGAGCTAGTCAGTAGTAAGCCTGAGCTAATGGCTGAACAGTTTTAATTAATATAAGCCTCTTTGTATTTACTTGGGTCTGAGTGGCTGTGGATTGGGAGGGACACAGGAAAACTTTCAGCTACAAATGGCACCAAAATGTGGGACAAGAGTTTCCACCTAAAACCTGAGAAAGCTTTTTTAAAAAAGATTCTCAAACAGAGGTAAAAAGAGCTTCCTAGTTGTCTCTCAGGCCAGCCATAGCCTGTGGGCTTGAGCTGCTCTATGGCAGATTTATGGCATGTGGGCTTGACCTGCAGCATACAGGGTTCCTGCCATGGTACACAGAGGCATCTCCAAGCTGCACATTATGCTGTGTGATGGATTTAGCCTTTGCTAGTATAGACGAGAGAGAGAGAGAGAGAGAGAGAGAGAGAGAGAGAGAGAGAGAGAGAGAGAGAGAGAGAGAGAGTTTCTGGGCTACATGCTGCTTTGATAGATGCATAGACCAACTGTCTCCCGGAGTCAGCAGACAACCTGGCTCCCAGAACTGGCTGTGAATTATCTCCACCATGTTGAAAAGTTGAGATGGGTGGAGTCAGCAGCCAAGGCTGCTGCTTCAATACCAGCCACTGCAGTTTAAAGCAATAGATTCACAATAAGGCACATTTAGATGGAATAAGACTCTAAATGGTTTACAGTGTATGTAAAAAGGTATGTAGACTTGGAAGAGAGAAGAAAATGAATATAGTCAGTTATATAAAGAATTAGTTTTAAAAAATAAAGTCTTAAAAGAGATAGTAAAAATAATATAAGACATAAGCCATGTAAAGGTAGAAATCACACAGAGAGTCTGGATTATATTGTCTTTGGAATATTTAACTGCATAGAAACATTTGATTGTAAAAGCTGCTGAGTTAAATCAATATGCATATTTTAAAGGTGTCTTGATTTCAAAATTTATGTCTAAGTATATGTTGCTTTGGAAAAGAAATTCTGCTTTTGTTTCCACAGAAGATGAGAACATGTGAATTGCTTCCAGGTTCATATGGTTTGATCAAGGAAGATCCCCTGAGAGGTCTCCAGATGATCCAACATCCAAAATCAGCTTCAAGGCATTTGGCTCAGACAACACAGCATTACAGACTACTCCAGTCAGGACTGGACCATAATTCTTAATTTTCTCAGAACCCTCATAAGAATATAGCACCCTCTATCAGCAGGAAGTAGCCTAGAAATCTACTCCCATATTCCCAAAAAATAGATTATGGATGTTTGCCTTTGTTTAGGTAGCTGGTTACAAATTGTTACATCATAATCAATATCTTTCTAAAGGAAGAAAGGGAGATATAATATAGAAATATAGGATATAGATATGATAGGATAAAAGGGAAGATTGTTGAACCTACTTTTAAAGAGCAACTTGCTTAAATTTTTTTACAGTGCTATGGATTTTAGTTTATTGATACAAATTTAAAGTTAATTTTGTTATACTGTATGTGTATTTCTACTCTTATTTAAAGTATTTTGTTAGAGCAATTCATTTGAAATTGTAGTGTATAGTTGAGAAATAAAGATTAATAATTAGTCATCTATGATAATCAAACTTACAGTCACATTAGTTAAGTTTTCTAGGTATACATTGATATAATTCCACTAGATAGACATCTTCAAACACTTCAAAGATCTACAGAATATGGCATTTAAAATGATTTAAAAACTTAGACTTTCTGGACAGTGAGACACATCTGCTTCTGGAAATATCAATTTACTTCAAAGAGAAAGGTGGGCATCAAAGACACTCTATATGAAGTTTATCTTCTCTTGGCAAAAATAACCCTTTGGGCAAGAAACTGATCTTCCCTAGACTACTTGACAAAATATTGTATTGACTGGACATGCAGGACCCATAGAAAGGTGACCACTGAATTTTGCAAGGCGAGATGGTCCTTCAGGTTCCTGCTTCATGGAAGAAACTGCCAGACATTCTACAGGACACAGAGAAAAAAAATGACTGAGAGACTAGACCTATGGGCTGAAGATGAATACATCCAAGGGAACTTTAGATGACTATCCAGGCAGGCAGCTGTTTCTGTCATTTCTAGAGTTTTGGATGTTGTTTACAATATTCTTCCTATTTACTTAGTTAATATTATATCCTAGATAGTTATAATTTTCCTTAGTTATGATAAAAGATAAGTATGAAAACTTAGACTCATAAATATAAGATAAATAAAATATTTTCTTTGAATTTACCAAGTATAAATAGACTGGATTTTATAACTGAAATTCTTGCTTGATAACTGTTTTGTTATATATAAATTTACTATGTTAAAGCTAAAACTTTGCTTTTTAATTAAACAGAAAAGAGGAAATTCTGTGGAATAATGCTTTTGTGTACTGGTTTAATGAAATGCTGATTGGCTAGTAGCCAGGCAGAAAATATAGGCAGGATAAGCAGACAAGGAGAATTCTGGGGAGAGGAAGGCTGGGTAAGGAGACCCCAGCCCACTGTCCGTGGAGTAGCATGTAATGACACACAGGTAAAGCCATGGAAATCATGGCGACATATAGATTAACAGAAATGGGCAGAATTTAAGTGTAAGAGCTAGTCAGTAGTAAGCCTGAGCTAATGGCCATGCAGTTGTTATTAATATAATCCTCTGTGTATTTACTTGGGTCTGAGCAGCTGTAGACAGGGCAGGACACAGGAAAACTTTCTGCTACAGATTTCCTCTAAGGCCTATGAGCTATCTAGTCTCATGATTTGGGCCACTTTATCAGTGTCATGTATAGGATTCTTCTCATAGAATGGACCTTAAATCCAAACCAAAAGTAGATGGTTACTCACATAACATTTTACGCAGAACTGGGTTCCTTTGCCTACTGAGTACTGGGGTTAAAGGCATAAGCCATAATTCCCAACACTATTCTTTCAAGATTTATCTTTTTAATAACATTCTAAATTTAAATATATTTATATTACTTAGGTCTTCAGTTTCCTTATTTTTGGTCCTATCATGTCTTCCTCCTTCAAACTCCTACCATACCCACCTTTCAAATTGATAGCCTTTTTCTTTGAATATTATTGCCAGATATACATATATGTGGTGATATATTGTGTCCCCCAAAGTATTGTGTACCCTAATAAAGCTTATCTCAGGATCATAGGAAAAAGCCAGCCACTATATTAAACATAGAATTCAGGCAATGGTAGCACATGCTATTAATCCTAGCATTCTGGAGTCAGAGATTCATCCAGATCTTTGTGTGTTCAAGGCCACATGGGGAACAGAGCCAGGCATGTTGGCACATGCCTTGAATTCCAACACTAGTTAACCATAAAGATCTGGAGGTCTGTATAGACAGACAGAAAGTGTCAGAGCTGTGCAGGAAGACGAAGTGATATAACTGGGCAGAGAGAGGAAGTGAGATTGCAGGGTAGGACAGAAAGGCATATAGACATGGGTATAAAGGAAGCAGGTCTCTTTGGAGACTGAGGTGTTACTGAGATAAGGTTGGCTGTGGCTTGTCTTATTACTCTCATCTCTCAGTTTTAATCCCAATATCTGGCTCTGGGTTTTTATTAATAAAACAGTTTAGTAATTTATCTTACACATATATTTCTGTGTTATATATATATATATATATATATATATATATATATATATATATATATATACAACCTGATGAGTTCATTTTAATTGTTTGCATGTAAATTGCTTCAGGGATGTCCAGTTTGTACTGGATAGCCCTTTTTGTGCTCATCCCAGGGACAGGCAAATTCTTCCTCCCTCAGTTGTCTTTATTTATCTGTAGTTATATTCCTGGAAATGGAACTCCTTAGAATTTCCTCATTTCACATAAGCATGCCTACTGATATTGTCATTGTTCAGGTCTTAGTTATGCAGGCTCTTTTTATTCTTTATTTATTCCCTCCCTCCACCTCTCTTCTATCCACCCTAATCCACTCTTCCTCTGTTTTTATTCAGAAAGGGGCAGGCCTTTCATGGGAGTCAACAAAATATGGCATATCAAGTTGAGGTAGACCAAGATCCCCCTGCCCAGCATCAAGGTTAAGCGAGGCAACCCAGCATAGGAATTGGCTTTCCAAAAGCCAGATAACCACCAGGGACACTGCTTGGAGCCCCATAAACAGACCAAGCTATACAACTGTCAGACACATGCAGAGGTCCTAGGTTGGTCCCATGCTGGTGCCCTAGTTGTCAGTCCAGAGTTGTTGAGCTGCCATGAGCTCAGGTCAGCTGTCTTTCTGGGTTCCCCTGTCATGACCTTGGCCCCTTTGACTTGTACTGTCCATCCTCTTTCTTTTCAACAGGACTCCTGGAGCTTGGTCCAATGCCTGACTGTGGATCTCTGCATCTGCTCCATCAGTTACTAGATGAAAGTTCTATGATGACAATTAGGGGAGTCACCATCTAATTACAGGAGATGGCCAATTCAGACACCCTCTCCACTATTGCTAGGTGTCTTAGCTGGGGTCATCTTTGTGGGTTCCTGTGAGTTGCCCTGGTACCAGCTTTCCTCCTAATCCCAAAATGGCTCTCCCCTGTCAAGATGTCTCTTACATTATTCTCCCTGTTCATCCTGCCCAACCCAAACCCTTATGTTCCCATATCTCCACACATTCCCACCTAGTTCATGCAGGAGATCTCTTCTATTTCCCCTTCCCAGAGAAATCCATGCATCTTTCTTTGAGCCTTCCTTGTTACCTAGCTTTTCTGGGGCTGTGGATTGTAGCCTGGTTATGCTTTACTTACAGCTAATATCTACTTATGAGTGAGTACATAACATGTTTGTCTTTCTGGGTCTAGGTTAGCTCACTCAGGATGAATTTTCCATCCACTTACCTGAAAATTTCATGATGTCATAATTTTTACTGCTGAATAATACTCCATTTGTAGATGAATTTCTAAATTGGTCTTATTAAATTAAAAAGGAGCCAAATATAGAGGTGAAAGCCTTACATCAGGGAAATAGGGAAAGCCATCAGTCAACCTTACCTCACCAACTCTGGCAGGTTCCAAATACACATGACTTCTTGTCTACTCAGGCTTTATATGCCTTGCTATTCTGCCCTCTCATTGACTCTCAGCACAGCTATCTCACTTCCTTTTCCTATAGAGCTCTGTCACTTTCTGTCTGTCTGTACAGACCTCCAGGTCTCTATGGTTGGTACTAGGATTAAAGGCTTGTGTCACCATGCTTGGCACTGTTCCCTAGTGTGGTCTTGAACATACAGAAACTTTGTCTGCTAAGGGATTAAGGGTGTGTGCTGCCTGACTTTTGTGTTTACTATAGTGGCTGGCTTTCCTCTGATCACCAGGCAAGCTTTATTTTATTAAAGCACAAATAAAATATCACCACATCCATTGTATAAATGTAGGAAAAGCGGGCTGGCTAAAGAAACCCACCCTGACCCTGGAGCTCAGAACCAGGGAAAGAAACACACCCTGGTTCTGGAACCTGAGCCAGAGAAAGAAAAGCTTTATTCATAAACCCATAACCAAAGAAACATGCCATGACTCCGAAACCAGTATCAAAGAAACACACTTTGTCCCTAGAATCAGAGCCAGTGAAAGAAATATACCCTGGCATTAGAATGAGACTCAAAAAGCTAAGAAAGGCCAGTGAAAGAAACATTGTTTGACTCTGAAATCAGGGCTATCTCTGTCCCTAACCCATAAAACTAACCAATCCCTGAGCAGAAAAAAACTAACCAATCTCTGGACAGAAAATCTTCTTCGATTTCTACTCTATCCCCAAGAGATTCTCTATAAACCACCCTGCCTGTTCAGTTGTGGGATGTTCTTTCCTCCTCGAGTAGAAGAAGCCACTCTCCTGGACTACTCCTCCCCAAAGAAATCTCTTTCTCAAAAGAGTTTTGGGTGTGAAGATCTACATTTGCTAGAGCAGAGAAGAACCTTGCTAAGACATCCCTTAGTGGACTGAGCAAAAAAAAAAAAAAAAAAAAAAAAAAAAAAAAAAAAAAACCTTGCAGAGATGTTCCCTTGGGGGTGGGGCCACTAAGCAAAGCAGAGCGAAACAGAAGAAACTTACTGAGAAGTTTCCTTAGGGGACTGAGCAAGGGGTAGCTGAACAGAAGAACCTTGCTTGGTGGAGCAGAAAAAGTAACAACCTTTGCCCCAAATTTACTGCTCCTCCAATTACCTTCAGAAGAGAGCAGGCCTCCCAGGGATATCAAACAAACATGCCATACCTAGTTGCAATAAGACTAGGCACAGTGTTATGAGTCCCATAAAAACCCGAAGCTAAAGAACCAAACATAATTGCAAAGGACCTAGTGCAGACTCATGCAGGCTCCATGATTGCGGTTTCAGTTTCTGTGAGCTCCTAGGAGGCCTCCTTTTCGATTCTCTGTTCTGTGTTCTCGTGATATCCTCAACTCCGAAATCCTCTAGCTCCTACAATCTTGCTTCACTCTCCTGCAGATGGTTCCCTGAGCTCCATCTAATATTTGATTGTGAGTCTCTGTATCTGCTCCCATCAGCTGCTGGAAGAAGCCTCTGTGATGATGATTGGGTAAGGAACTGATAATACGAGTATAGGAGAATATCATTAGGAACAATTTGACTTTTTTTGTCAGTCATGTTTGGTTCTACCCTAGGCCTCTGGGCTATCCAGCTTCTTGTTCCTGGCCATCCAGGCAGTGTCAGGCATGGGATCTTTCCCATGTCTTGGGACTCAAGTTAGACTAGTCATTGGTCGACCACTCCCTCAAGCTCTGAGCCACCATTGCCCAAGCACATCTTGCTGGAAGGACAGATTGTAGGCCCAAGATTTTGTGGATGGGTTGACATACCAGTCCCATCACGGGAAACCTTGACTTGTTACAGAAGATGGACAGTTCAGGATCCATATACTCCATTACTAGGAGTCCTCACTAGGGTCACACTCATATGGTTCCAGGAACCTTCCAACTATGTTCATATATGCTTTATTTATAATCATCAGAAACTGGAAACTACCTAGATATCTGTGAACCAAAGAATGGATAGAGAAAATGTACATGTACACAATGGAGTATTACTCAGCTGTTAGATAAAATGACATGATGAAATTTGCAGGCAAATGGATGGAACTGGAAATAGATCATTCTGAGTAAGTCAGTCTAGGGCTATAAAGACAAATATGGTATGCATTCACTTGTAAGTGGATATTAGCTGTTAAATAAAGTATAATCACACTACAATGCACAGACACAAAAAGGCTAAATAACAAGTAGAGCTCTAATGCAACTATGGGTCTCACTGGAGAGGTGAAATAAAACAGATCTTTGATTAATTTTGGTTTAAAGTCTAATTTGTTAGATACTAGAATGGCTTTACCTGCCTGATTTTTAGGCCCATTTGCTTGGAAAATCTTTTTTTCAATATTTTGCTCTCAGCAAATGTACACTTCTATGATAAGATGTGGTTTTTGTATGCATCAGAGGGATGAATACTGTTTTCTTATCTGTTCTGTTAGTCTATGTCTTTTTAATGGGAAATTGAGTCCATTGATATTGACAGATATCCATACCCATGACCAATGATGGTTAGGTCCTGTTACTTTGTTGCTGGTGTTGTTTTGGTGGTGGTGATGGTAGTGGCAGTGGTGGTGGCAATGTGTATGTGTGTGTGTGTGTGTGTGTGTGTGTGTGTGTGTGTGTCTGTGTTTGTTCTTCCCTTCTCTTTGTTTTGCTCTTGTGAGATCATTTATTTCCTGTGTTTTCATGGTTGTAGTTAACTGTCTTGGGCTGGAGTTTTCTGTTTAGTATATTTTGTAGGGCTGGATTTGTAGATAAATATTGTTTAAACTTGATTTCGATGGTTATTGAAAGTTTTGCTGGATATATTATTCTGGGCTGGCATAAGTGTTGTCTTAGAGTCTGCAGGACATTTGTTCAGGCGTTCAGGCTTTTAGAACCTCTATTGAGAGGTTAGGTGTAATTTTAATAAATATACCTTTATATCATATTAGTTCTTTTCCCCTTGGAGTTTTCACTGTTCTTTCTTCATTTTGTATACTTCGTGTTTTGATTATTAACTTGAGAGCAGACATTCTTTTCTGTTCCAAATTATTTGATCTTCTATATGCTTCCCTTTCTTCCATCTCCTATATTCTGTTAGTGATCCTTGTGTCTGTAGTTCATGTTGCTGGAGGGCTTCTCTCTAGGTTCCCCAAGCCCCGCAGTCCCACAATCCACTTATAAAATAATCACTCAGATGCTTATATCACTTATAAACTGTATGGCCGTGGCAGGCTTCTTCCTAACTGTTCTCACAGCTTAAATTAATCCATTTCCATAAATCTATACCTTGCCACATGGCTGGTGGCTTACCGGCATCTTTACATGCTGCTTGTCCTGGCGGCAGCTGGCAGTGTCTCTCCGCCTCAGCCTTCCGCTTCCCAGAATTCTCCTCTCTCCTTGTCCCACCTACTTTCTGCCTGGCCACTGGCCAACAGTGTTTTATTTATTGACCAATCAGAGCAATTTGACATACAGACCATCCCACAGCAAGTTCATTTTCACCTATCTAGATTTTCCATTTCCAGAATTCCCTTAGTTTGTTTCTTTATTGATTCTATTTTAATTTTCACATTTTGAACACTTTTCTTCAACTGTTTGTTTTTGTTTTGTTTTCTTGGATTTCATAAAAGGGTTTACTCATTTTCTCCAATTGCTTGTTGCTTCCTCAATTTCCTTAAGAGATTTAGTCACTTCTTCTTTAAGGACCTCTATTATCTTCATAAAATTGGTTTTAAGGTCTTTTTCTTGTGCTTCAGCTATGTAAAAATATTTGAGGCTTGCTATAGTAGGGTGGCTGGGATTTGATGACATATTGCCATGGTTGTTGTTTATTTTGTTCTTATGCTGGCATTTAGGCATCTGTCTTGGGAGTGACCATACATCTTGGGTGTCAGTGTCTGGCTTTGTCTTTATTGGATAGGTGTTTTTTTCCCTCTTGGTTTCAGTTTTGTCTCTTGCCTTTTGGCTTGTGTGTCCTGTGCTTGAGCAGGGGCTCTCCATCTGATTTAGAGGCTGGATTTCTGTTGCTTTGTGTGGTCTCTTGTCTCAGGTTTTCTGTGCCCGAGTTGGAGACTGAAGTTCTGGCAACACATGTGGCCTCTGGTCTATCAGGGAGCCTCTGCCTGAGTTGGAGGCTGTGATATGGCAATAAGGAAGGGGGAGATTGATGAAAGTGTCAGAGGAGGGCACCAAAAGAGTGGAGGAGGTCCACTGGTATACAGCCTAGCTGGTCTTCTGGCAGATGTGGCCTATATTTGGGAAAGGTGTGTTTGCTGTAGTTGGAAGAAGTGACAGAGCAATGAATGTGGGAGATACAACTGATTATTGTGTCTGTTGGAAGTTAGTGAGTGGGGAAAGTCCTAGGGTAGAGAATAGGAGGCCTACCTGGTTTACTGGCAGGCATGGCCTGTGGTTGAGCAGGGGTTGTCTGTCCAAGGGAACCAAGAAAGTGGGGAAGGTCCAAGGGTGGACAGTCTACCTCAATTTCTGTCCTGTTGAGTGGGACTTAAGTCCACATAACCAACATTTGGTTAACATCAGCATATAAGTATTACTATTGTATCTATAGGGACACATTACAATATTGGTATCACTGTGATTTATAGGTGTTACAGCTAAGTATGATTATTAATTTCCTCCTTAAGAAAGAAACATTCAGTTTAGAACTTGCTCAAATAATTTGCATCCTGTCTCATAAATGTGTATCATTTTCAACAATTGGGGCTTACCTTGACTCTCTGAGTTGTATTCTGGTGGCACAGCAATAGCCTACATTATTTTGAGAGTTGCATGGACTAACCAGATGAACCACTCCAAAGAAGATTTCTTGTGCCAGGTACTGAATTTTGTTAGTGGTTCTCATGGGAATTTTTATCACCCCAAGTAATGGAACATCATATGTAATATGTATAAATATAGGTAAATATAATAATATTTCTTGAAGCTTCATAAAACAAGTGTGATGATATTTGTTCCACCTCCCTCTTCTCTCTGTATTGAACTCTCTGTCCTCTTTCGAGATGAAGCCCCCTCCTAATATTCCCATTTCACCCTTAACACTGGTATCTTGCTATTAGCTTTTCTGTCTCCCTTAGTTTGGTGCTTTTATACTTCTCTGACTTCTGTGGTTACTCCATTTTATATGTGCACATCTGAAGATATTGAGCTAGGAACATCAGAAGAGAAAGAACATGTGGTGGTTGTCTTTCTGGGTCTATATGACCTCAATTATACAATGGTCAAATTGGACATGTGTAAGTATTTCAATTCTTTCTGTATTTCTTTGTGTGTGTGTGTGTGTGTGTGTGTGTGTGTGTGTGTGTGTGTGTGTGTGTGTGTGTGTGTGTTCCAGCCTGTGGTCTCCTTAGAGAATCTTCCACATTAAGTACAATGTATTTTATTTGGCATTTGAGTGGAATATTCTGTAAATATCTGTTAGTTTCTTTTTATGTAAGGTATCACTTAATTCTGTGATTTCTTTGGTAATGTTTTGTGCAAATGACCTATCTATTGGAGAAAGTAGGATAGGAAATCACATATAATTATTGGATTTATTTTAATATCATCAACATTAATTCCATTTTATGCTTTTTATAAAATTGGGTGCCCCAGAATTTGGTACCTAAAATTTAATATTGTTGTCATATTTTTCTTGAGAATTTAATCCATTGATTAGAATGATGTGGCCTTCTTTAGAAGAGTTTTTGTTTAAATTCAATTTTGTCATATATTACAATGTAAATACCTGATTGTTTCCTGCTAATTTCTTGGAGCACTTTTTCCCTCCTTTCACCCTAATATGGTACTTATCTGTAAAACTAAGATGTGTTTCTTGTAGAAAAGAGAAAGATGGATTTTTGTTTCTGAATCCATTCAGTTAGTCTGTATCTTTTTTTAGAAAGTTGAGACCATTATTAAGATATACTATTGAAATATATATGGATTGCAATTTTTTCAAAGTTTTTACAAGTATGTGTTCTTAATTGTGGTTTTTTTCACTAATTTATAATTTCATTTTTTTCTAGACTGTCTTAACTGCTGATTCTTGTCATCAGCTCAAAATATTGCTTTCAGTATTTTGTTTAAGTTGCATTGCTATTGTTTGGTTTTAGATGTGAAATTTTTTAGGTTATGTATTTGGATAATGGAATGGTTTTCTTTTTCCTTGTACTGTGTAGGTAGAGTTTTCTCTTTGGGTCCCTCCAAGCCCCAGCAGTCTGACAGCCCACTTATAAAATAAACACACAGACACTTATATTATTTACAAACTGTATGGCCGTGGCAGGCTTCTTGCTAACTGTTCTTCTATTTTTTTTTTT
This sequence comes from Peromyscus maniculatus bairdii, assembly GCF_049852395.1. Classification (NCBI taxonomy): domain Eukaryota; kingdom Metazoa; phylum Chordata; class Mammalia; order Rodentia; family Cricetidae; genus Peromyscus; species Peromyscus maniculatus. The sequence continues at coordinate 66,695,525 of NC_134875.1, read as the reverse complement.
CAAATAGACAAGGGATTTAATAAGGAATTTCATAAAATTCATACATGGAATTATAGAAGTGAAAAGTATGCACAAAAGTGTGAAACCTCTCCAATAAACAGATAAAGGCAAACCAAATCACATTTATCATTCATTGCATTCACAAAATGAAAGAGAAATTACCTCCAAATTGTTGATGACAACATGAAAGAGTGATTGGCTTGTCACATTTTACTTGTAGCAACATAGATGGTGTAGCTTTTATGAAGGGCTTCACAACTGCTCGGTCGGTAATATTATCTTTGTTATTTTATTTGAGAAAAATATGTTCTCCAGTTCCAAGCAGAGGCATATGGAAGTTTATGAAAGTATAGAGTTAATGTCCACCTACATATCTAGTAGAGGAATTAGTAAAAGCAAGTGTGTTGTTTACATCTTATAGCATGCACAAACAACATAGCTGATGTTAAAAACTCAATTTCAAATTAACAAAGAAAATATCTATTACTCAATAGAATTATAATAACTTAATAAACTTATTTCAGCAAAAGTGTCATGTTGAAAAAAAATATAACATAAAAATCAAGTGTCTGTTGAAATCAAGACCTGCAAATAAGGATAAGACTCATGGAAAAATACACAATAAAACATAAAATAATATCAAATTGTACCCTTTCAAGCTAATAATGAAAGCATTTCACAATTTATGTAATACCTTAAGTTTTGTTATTTGATGTCATGGTTTCAGTAGTTACTTGACGTATTTCATCCCCTATTATTCATTAGCTCTGCACATACAGATTCAGTGAATTGTGGTTAGAAAATATTTAACAATATTACATGCTGACCAAGTAAGGCTTTTAAATGTAATTATTCCTTAAATAATACAGCATAACAACTAATTATACAGTATTTGTATTGTATTAGGGGTAATAAGTAATTCACAAATGATTACAAGAATGTCAGAAGATGTGTATAGGTCCTATTAAAGCACAATGCCATTTTTTTGCATTCAAAATAGCATTCATTCTGATTAGGCTTATTATAACCTGTGTGGATAATCGAGATATAAATGGGGAAAATAAAATCTGCCTAATGTCTTCACCAACCATCAATCTTTTTTTTTTTTTTTTTTGGTTTTTCGAGACAGTGTTTCTCTGCATAGCTTTATGCCTTTCCTGGAGCTCACTTGGTAGCCCAGGTTGGCCTCGAACTCACAGAGATCCGCCTGTCTCTGCCTCCCGAGTGCTGGGATTAAAGGCGTGCGCCACCACCGCCCGGCTTCATCAATCTTTTTTATGTTTATTTTTTTTTAATTTTATAATTTGATTTAATTTTACATATCAGCCACAGATTTCCCTGTCCTCCCTCCTCCCGCCCCCACCCTCCCCCCAGCCCACCCCCATTCCCATCTCCTCTAGGATATATATATATATATATATATATATATATATATATATATATATATTTAACCAATTTCTATTAATCTATAAGTTGCCATGTGGCTTGTGGCTAACTCGTATCTTAATATCTCCTTCTCATCATGGCAGCTGGCAGCATCTCTCTGACTCAGCCTTCCACTTCCCACAATTTTCCTATCTCCTTGTCCCAGCTATACTTCCTGCCTAACTACTGGCCAATCAGTGTTTTATTTATTAACCAATCAGAGCAACACATTTAACATACAGAACATCCCAGAGCACTTCCCCCCCCTTTTTTTTTTCAAAAAGGAAGGTTTTAAATTTTACATAGTAAATACAATTATTACAAAAAAATACAAATATATTACAAATAACAAAACAATTATCAAGCAAGAATTACAGTTATAATACCTAGTTTACGTATAATAACTAGTCTATTTGTATTTAGCAAAATTAAAGAATATAGCCTATCTATCTTATATTTGTGAGTCTATGGTTTTATATCTAACTTATCTTTTATCATAACTAAGGAAAATTATATCTATCAAGTGTTTCACTACATCAAAGACCTCAGAAGTATATACTATTACCTGAGAAATGGGAGAAGGACACAAGCAACTTTTGAGAGTCTTGCAAGAGAGGACAGAGACATTTGGCAGCCTGGACGGCCATCCAAAATTCTCTTGTAAAGTCTTTAGCCCACAGGCCTAGAGTCTCTCAGTCACTTTTTTTCTGTGTCCTGTAGAATGTCTGGCAGTTTCCTCTGCAAAGCAGGAACCTGAGGGACCATTTTGCCAAGCAAAGTTCAGTGGTCACCTTCCTATGGGTCTTGCATGTCCAGTCGATCAAGCAGTCCAGGCAAAAACATTTTCTTGACCAAATGGCTATTTTTGTCAAGAAGAAGATAAACTCTATATAGAGTGTCTTCGATGCCCATCCTTCTCTCTGAAGTAAATCCGGTGCTGTCAGGAGCAGACATGTCTCACTGTCCAGAAAGTCTAAATTTTTAAGACATTTTAAATGTTACAATCTGTAGGTTTTTGAAGTGTTTGAAGATTACCTACCTAACTGAATTATATCTATGTATACCTAGAAAACTTAACTAACATGGTACAAGTTTGACTATCATTATTAATCGGTATTTTTAATTATCCATTACAATGTAAATGAGTTACATAAACATAATACCTCAAATGAGAATATATATATATATATATATATATATATATATATATACAGTATAATAAAACTAACTTTAAACTTGTATCAATAAACTAAAATCCATAGCAATGTAAAACATTTTAAACAAGTTGTTCTTTAAAAGTAGATTCAATAATCTACCCGTTCATCGTATCATATCTATATCATCCCCCCCTTTTCTTTAGAAAGAGATCGCATTTATAATCAACCTGGTTTAAATAAAAACATTAGTTTTGTGCTGTACCACACCAGAGGGCTTTTGTGATTTGGGACACAATAATCTCTTAACCTTTTTTTTTTTTTTTTTTAAGCCATATATCTGGGTTTAGAGAAGGAGTGAGCCAATTCTATCTCCAAAGCCAGCTTGGTATATTTGGGAATTTGGGTGTAGCTTCTTTTGCTACTTCCTGCTGGAGGGGGGCACTTATCTTATGGGGACACAAAGAAAATTTTAGGATTATGAATAGTTCATGATGGTGTATTGTCTGAGCCAGGTGCCTTGAAACCGTTCTGGATGTTGGATCAGGTGGGCCATGGTGTCATCAGAGACCTTTCAGGGGGTCTTCGCTGGTCAAACCTGATGTATCTTAATCTGGAACAAATCTGTAGCCTCTTCTTTTCTGTGGAAACAAAAGCAGAGCCTCTTTTCCAAAGCAACATATCCTTAGATCCAAATTATGAAGTCAAGGTACCTTTAAAGTATTCATATTTGTTTAACTCAACAGCTTTTATGATCAAATGTTTTTCTGTAGTTTAGAATCCCAAAGACAAAACAATCCAGATTCTCTGTGTAATATCCATCTTTATGTTGCTTATTTTTATACTATCTTTAATTTCTTTTAAGGACTTTATTTTTAAAAACTATGTATTTTTATGTAATTGTATATTTTTGTCTATTTTAAGTCTACATATATTTTACACACATTGTAAAAATTATTTTTTTTCTGATCAAGCTCCAAAATTTTATTTTCCTCTTAAGGCATATATAAGCAAGGGGAAGGGGAAGTACAAGCAGGGAGGGGTCTCTCTTAGTCATGAGTTGTTCAGGCAACAGGATATGTTGCTATGGGGATTATTTATTCTTGCCTAACTGCCTAACTGCAGCACAGTCACCTGATTTCTGAGAAGAGGTTCTGTTTTTTCTGAGATGTTTTGGTGCTATGGAGACTTAAACAATGCCTAGATATAGAAAAAGAGGAGAGAAGCCCAGATATAGCAGCATGTGTGTCAAGCTTCACTTAGGCTTATGGCTCCTATCACATAGGGCCAGAAGGACAGAGAGGAAGGCTAAAGCCATATGTGGAAAATGTAGCAGTGAATCTTTGGGGCTGAAATCTGTTATAGCAGTAGAATATCAAGATTAAAATCCCAACTGTCTCAGAAACAATACAGACTAATCCATGTTTCTAGGAATAACATTATAAGATACTATAAAAAAAACAGCCACCGACCATTAAGGTTGTACATAAACAGAGAACAACTGCTGTTGAACTCTCAGAAGTACCAACAGCCTTACCTTTAAAATGGCTAACTGATAAACCTGTCTGGGTTGGACAATGGCCTCTGACAAAAGAGAAACTACAAGCTTTAAGAGCAGTTAAATGCTCAACACAGTGAAGAATCTACCAGCCCTTGGAATTCTCCTGTATTTGTTATTAGAAAGAAGTCTGGTAATTGGATAATTCTGACTGATCTAAGAGCCATTAATAAAGTAATTCAGCCTATGGTCTCCCTACAGAATGGGATGCCTTTGCCCTCTCTGTTACCCAAAGAATGGTCAATTATAGTTATTGACTTAAAAGACTGTTTATATATAAACAAGTTTACAATCCATAGACAAAGCCAGGTTAGGTAAAGAGGAGGGGTTGGGGAAATAAATGGATTTTCTTTGGAAATAGATTTTTCTGGGTGGACTAAGGGTAGGTGGGGATTGAAGTGGGGAGCATCAAGTGAGGGTGATAGGATGATGGAAGACATTGTGGTAAAAGACATCCAGAAAAGCATGGCGTGTGTGTGTGTGTGTGTGTGTGTGTGTGTGTGTGTGTGTGTGTGTGTGTAGGGGTATGAAAACCTACCACAGTGGAAACTTCCTTGAATCTATGAAGGTGATCCTAATAAGGACTCCTGATAATGGGGGAGTACACAGTCACAACTGGCTGTCTCTTGTTGCCAGGTAAGACTTCCAGTGGATGGACTGGTTTGAAATCAACTGAGTTGTTGGTTAAATTGGGTGGGGGCACATAGAAATCCCCAAGCTATCAATGTTGAACCTAAGACAGAAGACTGGTCTCCACAAAATTAAAGAGGGGACCTATTGTCAAGAACAACATTTGTATAACACATTGAACATGGAAAAGTTGAACTGGTTCCTACATGGAGCTTTCCCCCTACCTTCTACTCTCTTTGGTATTGGTAAGTACACAGCAGGTAAACTAAATGTGGACACAAACTCAGGACCCAAAACTTTGACCTTTGATCTGTCTTGCCTGCATAATATACCAGGACAATTGTGGCATACAACTTGTGGAAGTATACAACCAATGTCTGGTTTTTATTAAAGCCCACTGCATGAGAAAGAACCCATTCCCAACACTGCTTGTATAACCAAGAATCAGAGATTAGAGATCCCAGAGACCCAAAACACAAACCAAGCACAAATGGTCTAAAATTTAAAAAAAATTAAAAAATGATTCCTAATGATATTCTGCTATACTCATAGATCAGGGCCTTAACCAGTCATCATCACAGAGGCTTTCTTCTGCAGAAGATGGAAACAGAATCAGAAACCCACAGCCAGACATTATGCTAAGAGACAATCTAAATTTGGATTCTCCATTAAATTCTTCCACTTAGAGTTCAGGGAATCCTGTTGAAGAGGAGTCAGAAAAACTTTAAGAGTCAGAGAGGATAAAGGACACCAGGACAACACAGCCCTCTGAATTAGCTAAGCAGGGTGTATATGAGCTCACAGAGACTGAAGCAATAAGCACAGGACCTACATGGGGCTACACCAGGTAATCTGCATATGTATTATACCTATTAGCTTAGTATTTTTATGGGAATCCTGACTATGAGAAAGAGTGGGTCTCTGACTCTACTGCCTACTCTTGGAACACTTTTCCTCTTCTTTGGCTACCCTGTCCAATTTTCATATGTAATTTTTTGCTTTATCTTATTATGTTTTATTTTGTCGTGTCTGGTTGTTATCTCTTATAAGCCTGTTCTTTTCTAATGAGAGACAGAAAGATAGTGGATCCAGAATATAGGGGAGGCGGGGTGGAACTGGGAGGAATAGATGGAGAGCAAACTATAATCAGAATATATTTTATAAGAAAAGACTATTTTCAACACATAAAACCATACTGGGAACATAGACAAAGAGATACATTGGCTTCTTCCTACTACTCCAGTAGCCCCTTTTGCCCAAAGTCTATCTTCAGAGTCCTGAAGTGAGGTTATTGTTCAAGTAGAGGACAATATGTATGTATATTAGTCGTTCTCTGATCAAGGGATGGTTTAACCACATCATTGTCTTGACTACAGTCTCTTCAGCAAGGGGTATGTGTGAAATCTCTCTGTGGAAAAAAGTTTCAATTTTGGCTGGCTAGGCTTTCTTTTCTCTGAGTATGAGATTCCTGAGAAAATTCCAATTTCTTGGGCCCCACAACTTATTATCTCAAAAACAGGTTAAGGATACAATTGTCTGTTTAATATATCTTCATTCCTTCTTGTAGTTTGGTGTCAGTCTTAAAGTTTCTCTTGGTATGCTTTCTGTCTTCAGTTATAAAAAATTTGCTCTATGGCCCATTTGTCTAAGGATGTTTCCCATCACTAGAACTGCACTGTCATGGAAGCTGAATGAATATTTTTATAAAATGACTGTTGTGGTTTGAATGGAATGCCTCATATTGCCGTGGGCTTTGAATACTTTATCATTGTTTGGATGTTTCTAAGGTTTGGCCTTGCCAGTGGAAGCAAGTGGCACACTTTGTATTGGCATTCCCATCTCATTATCTGTTTTCTGCTTATGGCTCAAGATGTCAACAATTAGATACCTAATCCTTCCACAAATCCTGTCTTTGAAAAGACAGACACTAAGCCTCTGGAATCATAATAAAAAATAAACATTTTCTTCTATAATATGACTTCGTCATGTTGTTTTACCATACCAATAGAAAATTAACTATTATACCATATCAAGTATTTCATAGTAACACGAAACTGGCTAGTAAAGTTAATGACAGAAAATATTTTGTCTTAATAACTGGCTTAAATAAACTGCTATAAAAGTGAAAGAAACAGGCTTCTTAAATAAAAACCATTAAGAAGCCATCAGAGGCCATCTGATTCTCTCCAGTAATCCCACTTTGTGTCTTGGTCGCTAGATGCACAGGCTTACAGATGAAACAACAAAGTATTTCAGTGATATCATTGTAAATGTGTTTAAAATCATCATAATACATCAAATCTTAAACTTATATATGGGACATGATTAAGGAGTCCTCAAACTATAAAACATCTGAGAAAGTCTTCTTCAAACTTTTGTTACATTCATTAAGCACACAGTGGGAAAAGAGGGGCTTTATATTTCTTTTTAAAAGCAAATGGCCAACAGAGAAAAGGTATATAATGAGATAGAAACCCAAGACTTTTTCAGCCTTGGGTGCAGCTTTCCAGTATCCAAAGCTAAGTCGATACTATAGAGGACATGGCTAGAGGACATATCTCATCAAAACTTCTGCTGTGTTGACAAGGGCCTGCCATAGGTGTTTGACAGGTTCCAGACAAGAGGTAAGGAATTAGTGAGGGAAGAAGTGAGCCAGGCCATGGTGGTGGGGAGAATCTTGCAGCCTGGCTAAATAGCAGTCAGAGCCCATATTTATTTATACAGAATTTGGTAAGCAGGGAAAAATTCATGTTGTTCCAAAACAGATCATATTATTTCTGTTTCTAGACATGTGTTTAACTTTTTCTTTTAAACATATGGGGTCATAAGTTTAGTCATCATAGATAAACAATCACAGAACAGAGCTGTCTTTTACAATCATTTTCAATCAACTTTAGTCATTGTTCATAAACAAAATTATTTTTTATAATAATCTTTACTCATCAACACCATAACCCAAATTTTTCTTTCTTTATGAAGAAAATTTTATCTATTTCACATACCAACCACAGATGCCCCCTTCCTGCCCCCCAGCATTCACCCCCAATTGACACACCATTCCTTCCTTCAAAAAGGTAAGGCGTCCCATGGGGAGTTAGCAAAGACTGGTACATTCAGTTGAGGTAGGTTCAAACCCCTCCCTATGCATCAAGTCTGTGAAAAGTTGTCCCACCATAGCCAATGGGCTACAAAAAGCCAGCTCACGCACCAGGGTTAGATCCTGATCTTACTGCCAGGGAGCCCCTTAAGCAGACTAAGCTATGCAACTGTCTAGCTTATTTAGAGGGCCTAGTCCAGTCCCATGGAGGCTCCACAACTGTTTATCTAAAGTTCACGAGTTCCCATTAGTCTGGTGTAGTTGTCTCTGTAGGTTTCTCCATCATGATCTTGATGCCCCTTGCTCATAGAATCCCTCTTCCCTCTCTTCAGATAGACTCTTGGTGCTCAGCCTGGTGCATGGCTGTGGATCTCTGCATCTGCTTTCATCAGTTACTGGATGAGGGCTCTATGATGACAGTTAGGTAATTCACCAATCTGATTACTGGGGTATACCAATTCAGGTACTCTCTCCACTATTGCTAGTAGTCTAAGATGAGGTTATCCTTGTGGATTACTAGGAAACTTCCCTAACACCAGGCTTTCCCTATCTGCATGATGTCTCTTCTCTATCAAGGTGTCTCTTTTATTGCTCTCCCAATCCATCCCTGTTCCAGTTCAACCATCCCATTCCTTTATGTTCTCATTCCTTATCCCCTACCCTCTATTGACTCCCCTCACCCTCTGTTCACTCATGGAGATTTCATCTATTTCCTCTTTCCAGAATTATCCATGCATCCCTCTTATGGTCCTCTGTAGACACACCCAAAAAAATGAAATAGTTTATGGGATACACACTGCTTTGATGGAGGCATAGACCCACTGCTTCCAAGAGTTGGTGGTGGACCTGGCTCCAAGAGCTGGCGATAAATGTACCACCACCATATTGGGAAGCTAAAGAGGGCAGAGTCATCAGCCAAAGCTTCTGCTTCAGTACTAGCCACTGCAGTTTAAAGCAATAGATTCACAATAAAGAAGATTCAGATAGACTAAGACTTTAAATGGTTTACAGTGTGTGTAAAAATGTATGTAGGCTTGGAAGAGAGAATAAAATAAATATAGATAGTTATATAAAGAAATATTTTTTTAAAAAAAATAAAGTCTTTAAAGAGACAGTAAAGGCATTATAAGAAATAAACCTCCTAATGATGGATATTACATTGAGAATCTGGATTGTGTTTTCTTTGGGATTTTTTTTCTTGAAAAAATTTTTTATTCATTTTACATACCAACCACCAATCCCCCCCTCATTATTTCCCCTGTTACTCCCCCAGCCTCCCCCCGTCCCCAACCCCCTCATCCCTTCCTCCAAAAGGGTAAGACTTCCCATGGGGTCAGCAAAGCCTGGAACATTCAGTTGAGGCAGGACCAAACGCCTTCCAACTGCCTCAATGGTGAGCAAGGCACCCCACCATAGGTGGTAGGCTCGAGAAAGCTGGCTCATGCACCAGGAATAGATCCTGATCACACTGCCAGAGGTCCCTCAAACAGACCATGCTACTCAACTGTCTCCTGTTTGCAGAGGGTCTAGTCCAGTTTCATGCAGCCTCCACAGCTGTGGGCCTAAAGTTCGTGAGTTTCTATGAGCTTGGTTCAGTATTAACTAGGCATGAGGCTGAGAGATGCAAGTTTCAGTTCATCCTGGGTCAAATAGTGAGCACATATCTCAAAATACTAAGAATAAGGGAGACAGGAACATATTTGAGGCCTATTCTAACAGGCAGGTTACACTTTTATTATACCATCCTTTTGGAATGTTACACCATAAAAACAAAGATGAAAATAATACCAGAAGCAACCACTTTTTGCAAGACAGAAAAGAAAATGAACATCAAACAAAGATAAAGTACATTTAAAAATTTTAGGCTTAGAGATAACCATGAGTATGCAATTCAGTCCCCACCTATCAATAGCAATATAAAGGACACAGTAAGAATTGAAATACATTGTTACTGAGTTGGGTCACATAAATGTTCTTTGGGATTTTTTAACTGCAGAAGGACATTTAATTGCAAAGGCAGCTGAGTTTATAAAATATGTATATTTTAAAGGTATCATGACTTCAAAATTTGGATCTAAGGATATGTTTCTTTGGAAAGGAGGCTCTGCTTTTGTTACCAAGAGACTATGGATTTGTTTCAGGTAAAGATGGATCATATTTGATCAAGCCAGACCTCATGAACCTTAAGAAATGGTACCTATCAACAAAGGGTATAGCTGGTCTTCCCAGGACTTGGCCATTATCTCAAATTGTCTCAAGACCTCCATAAGACTACCAGTGCTCACAAAAAGGAAGTAGCCTAGAAAACTATACACACATTTCCAAAAAACTAGATTATGGATATTTGTCTTAATTTAGGGATTGGTTACAAATTGTGATTGGTTATAGTCAATCTCATTCTAAAGAAGAAAAAGAAGAAAATGAGATATTATAGACATGATAGAATAAATAACATTTTATTTAAAATGTTTTACATTGCTATGGATTTTATGTTATTGATGCAATTTTAAAGTTAATTTTGTTACACTGTATGTATATTTCTACTCTTGTCTAAAGTATTTTGTTTGTGAAACTCATTTAAAATTGTAATGAATAATTGAGAAATACAAATTAATAATTAGGCATCTAGGATAATCAAATTTTTAGTCATGTTATTTAAGTTTTTTAGATATACATAGATATATTTCAATTACATAGGTAATCTTCAAAGACTTTGGAGACCTATAGAATATGGCATTTAAAATAGTTTTTATTTTCTTTTAAGAAAATTTTTTCATTCATTTTACATACCAATCAAAGATCCCCCTCTTCCCTCCTCCCTCACTGCAGCCTCCTCTTCCCCAAAATGTAGACTTTCTGGACAGTGAGACACATGTGCTCCTGGCAGCACCAATCAACTTCACAGGGTAGGATAGGTCTCAAAGACACTCCATATGGCATTTATCTTCTTCTTGGCAAAATAACAATTTGGGCAAGAAACTGTTCTTGCCTAGACTGCTTGACAAAATGTTGTATCAACTGGACATGCAGGACCCATAGGAAGGTGATCATTGAACTTTGCAAGGCAATATGGTCCTTGAGGTTCCTGTTTCACAGAGGAAACTGCCAGACATTCTACAGGACACAGAGAGAAGCAATCAACAGACTCTAAGCCTATAGGCTAAAGATGGATGTCCTAATGTTGCAGAGGAAATTTGGATAACTGTCCAGGTAGTCAGCTATATATGGCATTTGAGAATTTTGGAAGTTGCTTACAATGTTCTTTCTGTTTACTTAGGTAATATGGTATCCTTCTGAGTTCTTTGATATAGTTGAAGACCAGATAGTTATAATTTTCCTTTGTATGATAAAAGATAAATTAGATATGAAACTTTAGATTCACAAATATAGGATAGATGATAAAATATTTTCTTAATTTTTGCCAAATACAAAAAAACTAAACATTATAACTGTAATTCTTGCTTGATAACTGTTCTATTATATGTAACTTTACTATGTTAAAGTTAAAACTTTCTTTTTGATTAGACAGAAATGGGGAGGTGCTGTGTAATGTCTTTCTGTATGCTGTGAATATGTATTGCTCTGATTTGTTTGATAAATAAAACACTGATTGGCCAGTTCCCAGGAATGAAGTATATATGTGGAAAGCAGAGAGGAGAATTCTGGGAAGAGGAGGGCTGAGTCAGGAATCATCAGCCAGACACAGAGGAGTTAAGATGGCAAGGCAGAACTGAGAAAAGGTTCCAAGCCACGTGGCTAAACATAGATAAGAATTATGGGTTAATTTAAGTGTAAGAGCTAGTCAGTAATAAGTCTGAGCTAATGGCTGAACAATTATAAATAATATGAAGCCTCTGTGTGATTATTTTATAATCAGCTGAGGGACTGTAAGGCTGGGTGGGACACAGAAAAACTTACAGCTACAGTCCTCCTTGCATAAATCCGCTTAAACTTAACCTGATAGAAGAGAAAGTAGGAAATAGCCTTGAATGTATTGGCACAGGAGACCACTTAATACATTCAACACCAGTAGCACAGACACTGAGAACAACAATTAATAAATGAGACCTCTTGAAACTGAGAAGCTTCTGTAATCCAAAGGACACAGTCAATAAGACAAAACGACAGCCTATAGAATGGGAAAAGATCTTCACCAACCCACATCTAACAGGGGGCTGATCTCCAAAATATGTAAAGAACTTAAGAAACTAAACATCAAAATACCAAACAATCCATTTTTTTTTTAAAAAAAAAAAAGTGCTACAGAGTTAAAAAGAGAAACCTCAACAGAAGGATCTCAAATGGCCAAAATACATTTAAGAAACTACTTGACATCGTTAGTCATCAGGAAAATGACAATCAAAATGACCCTGAGATAGCTGTCAGAATGTCTAAGACCAAAAACACCAATGATAGCCTATGTCAGAGAGGATGTGGAGCAAGGGAAATATTCCTCGACTGTTGGTGGGAGTGCAAACTTGTACAGCAACTTTAGAAATCAGTATGATGGTTTCTCAGAAAGTTGGGAATCAATCTACCTCAAGACTAAGCTATACCACTCTTGGGCATATAACCAAGGAATGCTCAAGCATACTACAAGGACACTTGCTCAACTATATTCATAGCAGCATTATTTGTAATAGCCAGAACCTCGAAACAACCTAGATGCCCCTCAACCAGAGAATGGATAAAGAACACATGGTACATATACACAATGGAGTACTACTAAGCAGTAAAAACAATAACATCATGAAATTTGCAGGCAAGTGGATGGAAATAGAAAATATCATCCTGAGTGAGGTAACCCAGACACACACACACACACAAAAAAAAAAAAAAAAACCATGGTATGTACTTACTCTAAGTGGATACTAGATGATAACCAGCACAGGATAACCAGACTAGCAAAACCCCATTTTTAAGAATCTAGAGGCATATACAGCCTTTTCTCAGGCTAGTAGCTCTTAAGGCTTCAAGTACATTAGATGGAAAGAAAATCTCCAGTCCAGGCCAGGAAGATTTCCATGTCCCATGCAGTGTTTTATTAATTTTTAACAGAGTGAATATTGTCAAATAAGCCCAAGAATCATCCTCAGGCCAAAGGTTCTGCAGTTATTATTCAATTTCTGGCATAATATAATATTTATATTTTATATTTTATAGAATTTATGTATATAATCCTGGTATTCTTTTATTCCTTGGTCTAACTTTTGTAAGAAAGGAAGGTCATGACACCTCATTCTTTTATCATTTTCCTACAACATTCTTTGTTCATCAATATAAGTCCCTGTGTAGGGCAGCAGTAACTCTAGCTAATCAAACTTTGTTGCTGTATCTGCCACATAATGGCTTGCATGTATATTAAGAAGAGACTTGTAATCTGATCTGTGGCCAACTCCTCTAGCCCAGTGAGTCGTTGGCAGACAGGAATCTTTTCCTAGAAGTTGTACCACCTTCTTTTATTCACTTTGAGGAAAGGGTAAAGTTGACATCCTATTATCATTCCCCTCCCCCACACTTGGTTAGATATCCTGTTTCTGATTGGCTGTGAGCCACCTTTGTGACATCACATGACAAATAGTATGCTGATTTCAGTATATAGTTACCACCCTACCATGAATCTAGGAACTCAAGAACACTATTTGTTGGGTATATTTAGTGGAATAAAAGACACATTTGACTCCTCAGTATGGTGATGTGGACAGCATGGTACAAAATATTTGTGATGCTAATTTCATACATATCTTTAATACAGAAGTTTGGAAGAAGACTGAAACAATGCTAAACTCTGGGGTTGGTAAAGAGACAAGAAGTAAATTCCCATGTACTTCTTCTCTTGAATCAAGAAGGAATTCAAGGAAAAGCTTTGATGTTCTTGATGAAAAAGTTCTAAGGAAGGATCCAGACTTCCTAGAAAACTCTTATCCAGATGACCAAATCTATTGTGTAGTCAAAATCTTTTACTCTGAAATTTCCGGAGACAGTTCAAAATGAAACCTTCAAGTATGGTGATATTTTATTTGTACTGAAATGTGATTTTATTTGTATGTTAATAAACAAAGTTGCTTGGAGGTCAGAGCTAATAGTAAGCCATAGCAGAGCTGGGCATTCATGGCACATGCCTTTAATCCCAGCACTTGGTAGGCAGAGCTAGGTAGATCTCTGTGTGGTCAAGGATACAGCCAGCATTGGCGACACACGCCTTTAATCTCAATACCAACCATAGAAGACCTGGAGGTCTGTATAGACAGGCAGTGATGAGGTGGTCATGTGGTTGGGTTTACAACCAATGAGAAGGCAGAACAGAAAGTCTATATAAAGATAAACACACAGGAAGTAGGTCTCTCTTGGCTAAAGCTAGCTACAGCAGACGGGTAAGGCTCTTAGCTCTGATCTATTGGCTTTCTTCTTTGTATTGGTTCTGTGTTTCTTATTTAATAACATGGTTGGTTACATCTACATCTGGTGCCCAACGGCTGGTAGGAGGTTCCCGAATTTGAGGCTGGCCTAGGAGGCTTAGGACTGAGCTACAAACAGTGGTGGGACCATGGAATCAGTGGCTACTGCTCCACGTTGCTAGCTCCTTCTCATCATGTTGGTGACTGCGGTGATGCTGCTACCTAGGATGAAGGGTTTACTGCTGCTGTTTCAGAGAAGAATTGCCAGGACCATCGTGTTACAAGAAAGCATCAGCAAAGGTCAGTTTGGAAAAGTTTGGCAAGACAAATGGTGGGGAAAAATTGCTGTGAAGATTTTCTCTTCTAGGGAAGAATGTTCAAGGTTCTGAGAGACAGACATTTATCAGACTGTGATTGCCCAAACCACAAAAAAATAAATAAATAAAAATAAATAAAAGAGTCTGCTTTGAAAAATAAGGGGGGGGGAGAACCATGACTATGCCTAACATTGACTTTGAAATCTTCAAAAAGATGACAGGATCCTAAAACAATGATTCTACATGGACTATGATAAAGCCATTAAGATGATTAACACCATGTAAAGATCGACTTTGGACTACAAACTGTTTAGGACAATTTCAAGATGACTAGCTGAGATTATCCAGCCGGACAGACTACTTAAGCAAGGACTTATGACAAGCTCTGAACTTTCCTTTTATGCAGAGACTGGACAAATAATACAGGACTTGACAGTTAATGCAAAAATTTTCTTTTCAAGATTCCCTAAAGATATCTTCACCCCTAGAAAGCAAAAAGAAAGAGAATAAGATATGAGATAGATCATTGAATCTACTCTGAGAAAAAGATAAAGAAATAATAGGAAAAATAGGTAGATCACTGAATCTACACTGAAGAAAAAGGGGAAGATATAAAAATAACAAAAGGTAGACTACTGAATCTATTATGAAAAGAAAAAAGAGAGAATATGGATATGATAAGATAAAAAGGGAGATTATGGAATCTACCATTAAAAAGGAACTACTTGTTTTAAATAAGAAATGAAAATTTTTTGGTCTGAGTTTATCAGATGCTACTGGACTAGACATTGTTAATATATATAACGGAGTTTTTATCTGAATCTGTCAAATGTTAATGGACTAGACATCGTTAATGTAATCTTGATTGTGTATATTGTTTGTATTTACTGGATATAATTTTTCTTGTATTAATTATAAGCTTTTTTAAATTTTAGACAAAAGGAGAGGAAATGTGGTATTGTATTCCCCCAAATATTGGGCATGCTAATAAACATATCTGGGGTCAGAGACAGAGCAGCCACAATATTAAATATAAAGGATAGGCAGTGGTAGCACACAACTTTAATCTTAGCATTCCAGAGGCAGAAATCCATGTGTTCAAGGATACAGACAGGCATGGTGACTCATCATGCCTTTAATCCCAGAAAGAAAGCCTTTAATCCCAGAGAGTGGTGGTAGAAAGCAGAAAGGTATATAAGGCGTAAGGACCAGGAACTACAAATATTTGGCTGGTTAAGCTTTTAGCTAGTTAAGCTTTAGGCTTTTGAGCAGCAGTTCAGCTGAGACCCATTCTGGATGAGGACTCAGAGGCCTCCAGTCTGATGAAACAAGACCAGCTGAGGATCCGGTGAGGTGAGGTAGCTGTGGCTTGTTCTGTATCTCTTATCTTCCAGTTTCACCACAATACCTGGCTCACAGGTTTGATTTTATTAATAAGACTCTCTAAGATTCATGATACATTCAAGTTTGTATACTTGAATGGCAATGGAAACAGTTTTATAAGAGATTCTTTTGAGGAATAGATCAGAGAAGATGTTTAGGAAAATTATTTTTAGCAGATTAATATATTAGTTTAATCTGTTTTCTGAGACTGGTATGTCTGCTTGATTTTTCAGTTCCACAGTTTTGTCATGAGATAAATCTTCCAGACGTAACAAGGACCTGTTGAAAGTAAGTACAGCTTTCTTGGTGGAGGAAGAAATCCCTTTTTGCTTTGAGTATTTCTTCATGTATATATAATTTTCGAACAGCTATTTTGTACTACTGAGTTGTATGAATTTTAATGTAGTAACTAGGCCTTCATCATACATATTTTAAAATATTTCCTTCTGATATTTCATTTGCAGTTCCTACCGTTGTTTTATAAATCAAAATGAAGGCATGCACATTATTAACATAGAAAATACCATTCACTTTTAAAGTAGTGTTTTTGTTACATTTATTTATTTTTATGTGTATACAATTGTTCAGTTTAGAGAGCAACTAAGGAGAATGAGGTTCTTCTCCTACCAAGTGAATCCCAGGAAATGAACTCAAGTCATAAGGCTTGACTGCAAGTACCCCTACCCACTGAACCATCTTGCCATCCCAAATGTCATTAACTTGAGTATTAATCTTATGTCCTGCTATTATAGAAAACAAGTAGAGGTTCCTAAAATTTAGTGTGGATTTCTATGTACACAGTAATATCCAAATAAAGGATAATTTCATTAGGACTGATAGATTTTCATTGACAGCTTAGAATCAATTGCATAAAGCATCATGGCTATTCTATGCATGTATGTATTTTATATGCATGTAACTGTATATATTCATAAGAGTGTGTCTATGTGTGTTTACTTTTGTTCTCTGTTTATTATTGTGGTGTCTAGAACTTCCAATACTATGTTCAATAAGAGTGATGAAAAGTCTCTCTGTTCTCTCTGATCTTAGGGAGAAACTGTAAATATTTCACAATGATATATAGTTAGCTCCAAATGTTCTTAAAATGAGTGTTATCAACTTTATAAAATTTCCTTTGTATTTCTAGTTTTGGAGAATTCTAATCTAAAAGAGTATTGAATGTTAGATTTTGTTAAATAATATTTAGCATCAATTAATGTGGTCATGTTATTTTCCTTTATTGATGTGAATGAATATTCAGTTACCTACAATTTTATTATTCATAATTTATAATGCTTTTATACCTTTATGGCTACAACTGATTAAACATTTTTGCAGATTTTTAAATTTTGTATCTCATGCAAAAGATGATTATCTTGGAGACTACAGTGTAACTTGTTTTATTCTCAAATGTGAATGATTTTAAATTGTTTCATTTTCTGTTCCTTTGTATAAATTCCTAGTTTTGTTTTCCTCATGTTTTAAAAGTTATGTGATAGTATTACTACAAATACCTTGCTCAGTACATTATTTTATCATAAAATTCTTTATAAATTTCTTTTTTTCATAGTCAACCTACAACTCCATCACTTCAAGGAATTGTTACATCACTAAGCATATTTTATCCATTAATTCAAATAATATTTGTTTATTATTTCGAATAAGATATTAACCAGATGCTGTCCCATATTTTAGTATATTTCTTCATTTGATGAACTCTTCCATAGAAACATTGTATTTTTCCATATAATATAAAACTATTCAGAAAGATAAGAAAATATTTCTTCTTAAATGTAATTTGTTTCACTTCTCAGTTCTTAATTTATTTTGATGACACCCTTAAGTTACATTTCTTACAAGATAAAAGAAATTCTCTTCCATTCTTGTTTTCTGTGCCTGTATTTCAACTTTTTTTAACTTCAATGGATGGTCTCACTTTCCTATTCATTGGTACCTTCTAAATTTTTTGAACCTGTATATAGTACACTAACATAGAGCTCCTTTACTCTATACCCCACCCTGCTTTCTATAACACCAGGGACCAAGTCCATGATTTGTGCTGCCTATATAAATATTCTATCATTGATTAGTATCCCAGAACTCTCCATTTCTCTTTTCTAGAATTTCTACTTAAATGTATGTGTTTGTTTTGTATTGCTGTCTACATTAAATCTTCTACCTTATAATTGAATATAAGGATTCATGCATTCCGAAAATAATATTTTAAATTATTCATGCTAAGGGTGATGTGTTAAAATATACTTATTCTCTGTTTTTTATTCAATTTCACTAAAATATTTGACCCATGTCATTGAATTATTGGAAAATTTTACTATGCTACTGTCCAGTTTTAAACTTAATATTCAATTTTGTGAATACAAATGTACCTATATCCTAGTGAGTTCTAAATTTATACATCCTAACACAGCTATTTTGACTTCAAGTTTCATTTTTCAATTTAATACTTGACTTTTAACATCTACTAAACTTATAAAAATAAAATAACTCTAAACATTTTATATTTTTTCTCTTATCTCTACCTACCTACCCATTGGCCCATTTATCCTACTTACATCGCAACTACCAAAATATTACAAATCTTTTGCCCAGCAACTCAAACTACATACTTTATTTTTCTTATTCTTTTCAATTTCTTTACAACTATACCCCTACCAATTACTTTATAGATATTGTCTACTCTTTTTTTCTTTTTTATTTATTTATTATTTATTTATTTATTTATATATTTTATTTTACAATACCATTCAGTTCTACATATCAGCCATGGATTCCCCTATTTTCCCCCTCCCACCCCCTCCCCTAACCCCCAGCCTACCCTCCATTCCCACCTCCTACAGGACAAGTCCTCCCCCCAAGGACTGCGATCAACCTGGTAGACTCAGTCCAGGGAGGTCCAGTCCCTTCCTCCCAGACTGAGCCAAATATCCCTGCATAAGCTCCAGGTTTCAAACAGCCAACTCATGCAATGAGCATAGGACTTGGTCCCACTGCCTAGTTGCCTCCCAAACTAATCAAGCCAATCAACTGTCTCACCTATTCAGAGGGCCTGATCCAGCTGGGGGCCCCTCAGCCTTTGGTTCATAGTTCATGTGTTTCCATTCATTTGGCTATTTTTTTCAATAATTGAGTAAAACTGAAATTTATTATAAGCCACAGTCATCCTAGGGACCTCCATGCTATATATATAGCCTCTATGGTTCTATGGGTTGTGGTCTGATTGTTCTTTATTTTATATCTAGAATCCACCTATGAGTGAGTACATACCATAACTGTCTTTCTGGGTTTGGGTTACCTTACTCAGGATGATTTTTTCTAGGTCCATCCATTTGCCCGCAAATTTCATGCTTTCATTGTTTTTCTCTGCTGAGTAGTACTCCATTGTGTATATGTACCACATTTTTTTCATCCATTCTTCCGTTGATGGGCATCTAGGTTGTTTCCAGGTTCTGGCTATTACAAATAGTGCTGCTATGAACATAGCTGAGCATGTATCTTTATGGTATGAATCAGCATTCCTTGGGTATATGCCCAAGAGTGGGATGGCTGGGTCTTGAGGTAGTTCGATTCCTAATTTTCTGAGAAACCGAGAAACCACCATACTGATTTCCACAGTGGTTGTACAAGTTTACATTCCCACCAACAATGGAGGAGTGTTCCCTTTGCTCCACATCCTCTCCAACATTGGTTGTCATTGGTGTTTTTGATCGTAGCCATTCTGACAGGTGTAAGGTAGTATCTCAGAGTCGTTTTGATTTGCATTTCTCTGATGATTAAGGATGTTGAGCATTTCTTTAAATGTCTTTCAGCCATTTGTAGTTCTTGTTTTGTGAATTCTCTGTTTAGCTCTTTACCCACTTTTAATTGGACTGTTCAGTACTTTGATGTCTAGTTTCTTGAGTTCTTTATATATTGTGGAGATCAATCCTCTGTCAGATGTGGGGTTGGTGAAGATCTTTTCCCAATCTTTTGGCTGTCTTTTTGTCTTATTGACTGTGTCTTTTGCCCTGCAAAAGCTTCTCAGTTTCGAGAGGTCCCATTTTTTAATTGTTGTGCTCAGGGTCTGTGCTGTTGGTGTTTTATTTAGGAAATGGTCCCCGGTGCCAATGTGTTCAAGAGTGCTTCCTATTTTCTTTTCTATTAAGTTTAGTGTAACTGGATTTATGTTTAGGTCTTTGATCCACTTGGACTTGAGTTTTGTGCATGGTGACAAATATGGATCTATTTGTAATCTTTTACATATTGACATCCAGTTATGCCAGCACCATTTGTTGAAGATACTTTCTTTTTTCCATTGTATAGTTTTGGCTCCTTTGTCAAAAACCAGGTGTTCATATGTGCATGGATTAATGTCAGGGTCTTCAATTTGATTCCATTGGTTCGTATGTCGGTTTTTATACCAGTACCAACCTGTTTTTTATTACTATAGCTCTATAGTAGAGTTTTAGGTCAGGGATGGTGATGCCTCCAAGGGTTGCTTTATCGTATAGGATTCTTTTAGCTATCCTGGGTCTTTTGTTTTTCCATATAACGTTGAGTATTTTTCTTTCCAAGTCTGTGAAGAATTGTGTTGGGATTTTGATGGGGATTGCATTGAATCTGTAGATTGCTTTTGGTAAGATTGCCATTTTTACTATGTTAATCCTACCTATCCATGAGCATGGGAGATCCTTCCATTTTCTGATATCTTCTTCAATTTCTTTCTTTAGAGATTTAAAGTTCTTATCAAAAAGGTCCTTCACTTGTTTAGTTAGTGTTATCCCAAGGTATTTTATATTATTTGTGGCTATTGTAAAGGGTGATATTTCTCTGACTTCTTTCTCAGCCCTTTTATCATTTGTGTATAGGAGGGCTACTGATTTTTTTGAGTTGATCTTGTATCCTGCCACTTTACTGAAGGAGTTTATCAGCTGTAGGAGTTCCCTGGTAGTGTTTTTGGGGTCACTTATGTATACTATCATATCATCTGCAAATAGTGAAAGTTTGACTTCTTCCTCGCCAATTTGTTTCCCTTTGATCTCCTTTTGTTGTCTTATTGCTCTAGCTAGAACTTCTAGTACTATAGTGAATAAATATGGGGAGAGTGGACAGACTTGTCTTGTTCCTGAATTTAGTGGTATCTCTTTGAGTTTCTCTCCATTTAATTTGATGTTTGCTGTTGGCTTGCTATAAATTGCTTTTATTATGTTTAGAAATGTTCCTCGTATACCTGATCTTTCTAAGACCTTTATCATGAAGGTATGTTGGATTTTGTCAAAGGCTTTTTCAGCATCTAAGGAGATGATCATGTGTTTTTTTTTTCTTTCAGTTTGTTTATATGGTGTATTACATTGACTTATTTTCGTATGTTGAACCATCCTTGCATCCCTGGGATGAATCCTACTTGGTCATGATGGATCATTGTTTTGATGTATTCTTGGATTCGGTTTGCCAATATTTTGTTGAGTATTTTTGCATCAATGTTCATGAGGGGGATTGGTCTGTAGTTCTCTTTCTTTGTTGCATCTTTGTGTGGTTTGGGTATCAGGGCAATTGTAGCCTCATAAAAAAGAGTTTGGTAGTGTTCCTTCTGTTTCTATTGTGTAGAACACTTTGAAGAGGATTGGTATTAGTTCTTCTTTGAAAGTCTGGTAGAATTCTGCACTGAAACCATCTGGTCCTGGGCTTTTTTTGGTTGGGAGACTTTTGATGACTGTTTCTATTTCTTTAGGGGTTATTGGTCTATTTAAATGGTTTATCTGGTCTTGATTTAATTTTGGTATGTGGTATTTATCCAGAAAATTGTCCATTTCTTCCTGGTTTTCCATTTTTGTGGAGTACAGGTTTTTGAAGTATGATCTGATGATTCTCTGGATTTCCTCGTTGTCTGTTGTTATGTCTCCCTTTTCATTTCTGATTTTGTGAATTTGAGTGCTCTCTTATTGCCTTTTGGTTAATTTGGCTAGGGGTTTGTCTATCTTGTTGATTTTTTCAAAGAACCAACTCTTTGTTTCATTGATTTTTTTGTATTGTTCTCTTGTTTTCTATTTTGTTTATTTCAGCCCTCAATTTGATTATTTCCTGGCATCTATTTCTCCTGGGTGAGTTTGAATTCTAGGAACTCTTTAATTTCTTTCTTTATTTCTTCCTTGACCCATTGATGTTTCAGGTGGGCATTATTCAGTTTCCATGAGTTTGTGGGTTTTCTATAATTTTTGTTGTTGTTGAGGTCTAACTTTAAGGCATGGTGGTCTGATAAGATACAGGAGGTTATTCCAAATTTTGTATCTGGTGAGATTTGTTTTGTGTCCAAACATGTGGTCATTTTTTTGAGAAGGTTCCTTGGGGTGTTGAAAAGAAGGTATATTCTTTTGTGTTAGGATGTAATATTCTGTAGATATCTATTAGGTCCATTTGAGTCATAACATCTGCTAGGTCCTTTATTTCTTTGTTAAGTTTCAGTCTGGTAGATCCATCTTTTGGTGAGAGTGGTGTGTTAAAATCTCCCACTACTAATGTGTGGGGTTTGATGTGCGTTTTAAACTTTAGTAGTGTTTCTTTTATGAATGTGGGTGCTTTTGTATTTGGAGCATAAATGTTTAGAATCGAGACTTCATCTTGGTGGATTTTTCCCGTGATAAATATGTAATGTCCATCCTGGTCTCTTTTGATTGATTTTAGTTTGAAGTCTATTTTATTAGATATTAGGATAGCTACACCAGCTTGTTTCTTAGGTCCATTTGCTTGGAAAGTCTTTTCCCAGCCCTTTACTCGGAGGTAGTGTCTGTCTTTGAAGTTAAGGTGTGTTTCTTGTATGCAGCAAATGGATGGGTCCTGTTTTCTTATCCATTCTGTTAGCCTGTGTCTTTTTATAGGTGAGTTGAGACCATTGATATTGATGGATATTAATGACCAGTGATTGTTAATTCCTGTTATTTTTTGTGGTCGTGTTGTGTTGTCCTTCTGTGGTGTATGTTGGTGTGGGATTATCTATTGCTTGATTTTTCATGGATGTGTTTAGCTTGTTTGGGTTGGATTTTCCCTTCTAGTGCTTTCTGTAGGGCTGGGTTTGTGGACAGGTATTGATTAAATCTGGTTTTATTCTGGAATATTTTGTTTACTCTGCCTATGGTGATTGAGAGTTTTGCTGGGTATAATAGTCTGGGTTGGCATCCATGGTCTCTTAGTGTCTGCTTGAGATTTGTCCATGATCTTCTAGCTTTCATAGTCTCTATTGAGTAGTCTGGTGTGTAAACTATTTTATATGAATCTGTTTTAGTGTGAATTAATTGCTTTAACTGTAGCATTCTAAGACTGAAAGTACAACTGCTGTGGCTGATGGCTCCACCACCTCTGTTTCCCAACATGGCAATGGTATGCTTACTGTCAGCTGTGGGCCACCGCCAGCTCTGGGAGCCATCAACTGTTGCTAGAGTTTTCCGCCTTGCCCACAGTCAGGACAAATCTTTGTCACCCGCCAGTCCCACAGCCGCTCAGACCCAACCAAGTAAACACAGAGACTTATATTGCTTACAAACTGTATGGCCATGGCAGGCTTCTTGCTAACTGTTCTTTTATCTTAAATTAACCATTTCCATACATCTATACCTTGCCACGTGGCTGGTGGCTTACATGCTGCTGGTCATGGCGGCGGCTGCAGTGTCTCCTTCTGCCTTCCTGTTCTTTTATTTCTCCTCTGTTAGTCCCGACTGTACTTCCTGCCTAGCCACAGCCAATCAGGTTTTATTTATTAACCAATCAGAGCAACTTGACATACAGACCATCCCCCAGCACAGCCAAGTGCAGACCATCTCAAACACCTGCACTCAGGCCCATGGTCCTAATCATCCTCTATACGGACCTGCTGGGTAACACCACAAAGAACCCAAGAAGGGCTCCCACAGGACATACAGAACATCCCACAGCACCTCCCCTTTTCTTTTTTTTTAAAAAAGGAAGGTTTTAACTTTTACACATCTCCAAAGCCAGCTTGGTATATTTGGGAATTTGGGCGTAGCTTCTCTTAACTACTTCCTGCTGGAGGGGGGCGCAGTATCTTATGGGGATACAAAGAAAATTTTAGGTTCATGGAGTAGTCCGTGAGACTGTATCGTCTGAGCCAGTTGCCTTGAAAAGATTCTGGATGTTGGATCATCTGGGCCATGGTGTCATCAGAGACCTTTCAGGTGGTCTTGGTTGGTCAAACCTGATGTATCTTAATCTGGAACAAATCCATAGCCTCTGGCTTTCTGTAGAGACAAAAGCAGAGTCTCCTTTCCAAAGTAACACATCCTTATATCCAAATTTTAAAGTCAAGATATCTTTAATATATACATATTGGTTTAACTCAACATCTTTTACGATCAAATGTTTTTCTGCAGTTAAAAATCCCAAAGACAATATAATCCAAACTCTCTGTGTGATATCCATCTTTACATGGCTTATTTTTTATATTACTTTTACTTTCTCTTTAAAGACTTTATTTTTTTAAACTTTCTATTTCTTTATATAACTGTCTATGTTCCTTTTCCTCTCTCTTCCAAGCCTATGTACATTTTTACACACATTGTAAAGCATTTAAAGTCTTGTTCCATCTGAATCTGTCTTATTGCAAACTTATTGCTTTAAACTGTAGCCTTCTAAGCCTGAAACGGCTCTGTGGCTGCTGGCTCCACCCCCTTCAATTTCCCAACTTGGCGGTGGTACGTTTTCCACCAGCTCTGGGAGCCATCGTGGGTCTGTGCTTTTATCCAAGCAGCGTGTAGCCCAGAAACCTTTTTTGTTTTGTAACTAGCAAAGGCTAAATCCACCACGCAGCTTAATGTGCCACTTGCAGAGGCCTCATTCCTGCCATACTGCAGGTCAAGCACACATGCCAGGAACCTGCCAGTAACTCAAATCGGCAGCTGCTGCTCATTTGAGAGAGAGAATTAGGAACTGTGGGGCGTTTACCGACGTCACCGTTCCTGGAGAACTTACCGATGTCACCGCTCCATGTGTTGAGTTCTGAATCCTCTTTACCACCACTCGAGGATTCTTCTCAGATCACACTTTATTGGAGCGCCTCTTGGTTAAGGGACTTTGTCTTTAGTATTTTTTTTTCATAACACCGGCCTTTATCCCTGTTCATTTGTCCTTTTTCTTTAGTCCCTCTTTTTTATTCTTCCCTTTTTTTCTTTAGCCCCACGCTGGGCACCATTTGTTGCTAGAGTTTTCCGCCTTGCCCACAGTCAGGACAAATCTTTGTCACCCGCCAGTCCCACAGCCGCTCAGACCCAACCAAGTAAACACAGAGACTTATATTGCTTACAAACTGTATGGCCATGGCAGGCTTCTTGCTAACTGTTCTTTTATCTTAAATTAACCATTTCCATACATCTATACCTTGCCACATGGCTGGTGGCTTACTGGCGTCTTCACATGCTGCTGGTCATGGCGGCGGCTGCAGCGTCTCTGGTCATGGTGGCGGCTGCAGTGTCTCTGGTCATGGTGGCGGCTGCAGTGTCTCCTTCTGCCTTTCTGTCCTTTTATTTCTCCTCTCTGTTAGTCCCGCCTATCTTTCCTGCCTAGCCACGGCCGATCAGGTTTTATTTATTAACCAATCAGAGCAACTTGACATACAGACCATCCCCCAGCACAGCCAAGTGCAGACCATCTCAAACACCTGCACTCAGGCCCATGGTCCTAATCATCCTCTATACGGACCTGCTGGGTAACGCCACAAAGAACCCAAGAAGGGCTCCCACAGGACATACAGAACATCCCACAGCAATCAACTCTTAGAAACAGTGGTTGTGTGCTTCTATTGAAGCAGCAGCGTGTAGCCCAGAAACTTTTCTTTTTGTAGTAGCAAAGACTAAATCTACCATGCAGCATAGTGTGCCAGTTGTAGATGCCTCATTCTCGCCATACTGCCCATCAAATGCTCACACCAGGAACCCACCAACTTGAGAGCGACAATTAGGAAGCTGTTTTTAGCTCCATTTTAGAACCTTTTTTAAGGTTTTAGGTGGAAACTCTTGCCAACCCATTGGGCGCAATTTGTAGCTGGAGTTTTCTCTCCAGGTTCGGCCAAACCCTGGCAGCCAGACAACCCACATATAAAATAAAGACACAGATATTTATATTGTTTACAAACTGTATGGCCATGGTAGGCTTCTTGCTAACTGTTTTTATATCTTAAATTAACCCATTTATATTAATCTATAAGTTGCCATGTCGATCATGGCTTACTGGTATCTTAACATCTGCATCTCTCTGACTCAGCCTTCCACTTCCCAGAATTTTCCTCTCTCCTTGTCCCGTCTATACTTCCTTCCTGGCTACTGGCCAATCAGTGCTTTATTTATTAACCAATCAGAACAACACATTTAACACACAGAACATCCCACAGCACTACTATGATAAACAATTATGCTGGGTACTGTAGTCTAAGTTGGTAGTTGTGGTTTTTAAGAATTTGGAATGCATTGCTCAAGTCTCATCTGTCTTTAAGAGTTGTCATTGAGAAATCAGATGTTGTTACTATTGGTTCTTCTAGATTCATGACTTGTGTCTCTTTTTCTTTTGCAGCAATCAACTATTTTTTGTTCCACAAGTTTAGTGTTTTAACTATGATATGCCTTGTGGAGTTTGTTTTCTGGTCTTGCCTCGTTAGGTTAGATCATATTTCTCTATATGAATATGTATTTCTTTAGTTTCAGAAAGTTTTCTTCTATAATCTGGTTAGAGAATCAGTTTGCCATAGACATGGGGTTCTTTTTTTTCCTCATATACGCTAGTAATTTAAGGTTTTTTTCCCTTGGTGTCTGAAATTTCCTGTATGTTTCTTAATTGTGCTTTTTAAAGTTCTTCATGTTATTTGCTTATTTGTCTAGATCCTCTACTTTAATTTCAATTCTTGATACTCTTTCTTCTACTTGGTAAATTCCACTTGTAAGGCTTTCCTCTGAGTTCTTGAATTGTGATATTGAGTTTTTTAAGTCTACCTTCAATTCAGATCGTGCTTTCTTCAATGTTTCTCTTCATTGAATTAGGTTTTCAAAGTCCTGAAGTATATTTATCATTTTAATCATCCATATATGTGCATTTTCTTGGACATCTTTCAGGCATTTACTGTAATCCTATAGAGTTCAGTGTAGTATGTTTGTTTATGTCTTCTTTAAATGCTTTAACACTTTGATAAAGTTTATGATCATTGTTTTAAAGTCTGTGTCCTGAGGTTCATCACAATAGTTCTTTTTAGACAACTTTTACAGAACCAGTGGCTTGGATGGAAGTCACACTGTCTTGGAAATTCATGTTTGTTTTTGTTGTTGTTGGTGGTGGTGATGGTTTGTTTTTTGTTTTGTGTGTGTGTGTTTATATTTTACTACTTGACCTACATTTGTGTATTTATTTCTTTTGTTGTATATCTGATATAAGAATCTGGCATAACTTAGATTGGGCCGGTATAGGATTCATAAGCGGAGCTCAACCAGGTAAAGCTTGTGAATGAACTTTTGAATAGGAACAGGAAAAGATGGCTTGCTGCCACAGGTCTTGAGCTAGGCTCTTGTGTGTGTGTGTGTGTGTGTGTGTGTGTGTAGATATCAACATGTGGGGGTGAAAGATGAGACAAGGAAAAGTAGAGACTTATCAGGGAAAATATGGTTCTTGAACAAACCTGGTTCTTAGGCTGCTTCTGGTATGTAGCTGGCCACAGGTGGGACAATAAATCTGAAACTAGGCAGTGATTGTCTAAGCTCCGTGTGTATGTGTGTGTGTGTGTGTGTGTGTGTGTGTGTGTGTGTGTGGTCACAGAGGTCAGAAGATGGAGTAGGATCACTTGGAGCTGAAGTTACAGGTGATTATAGGCTGCCTGATAGGGGTGGTGGAAAATGAACTCAGTTCTAATGGAAGAAGAGCAAATCTTAACCACTAACCCACTTCATCAGCTTCCAGTGGTATATTTTTTAACATGAAGAGAAGCAGGGTTATTAATTCATAGTTGAAGTTTGACTGTTAACTAACATGTGAGAGCATATACAATTGAAATAAATTGAGAAAAGCTTCAGAAATATATAAAGCAAAACCACGTTTAGTAAACCAACTGGTTAGCTAAGAATAAATTGTGGCTTATTGAAATTGAAATTATAAAATACAGTCATCATAATGAAATATGGTAATAATTTGATTTTCAGTTAATCAGTATATATATCTACATCTGTGTTTTGGAATGTGTATGTGTGTGTCCAAGTGTCCTCAACATCCAGATGAGAGTGTCACATAGGCTGGAGCTAGAGTTATAAGTTTTTTTTTTAAAGGATTTATTTATTTATTATGTATACAGCATGTATGGCTGCAGGCCAGAAGAGGGCACCAGATCTCATTACAGATGGTTGTGAGCCACCATGTGGTTGCTGGGAATTGAACTCAGGACCTCTGGAAGAACAACCAGTGCTCTTAACCTCTGAGCCATCTCTCCAGCCCGAGTTATAACTTTTTTAACCCTACCCAATTTGTGAACTGGGACTCAAACTTGGATCCTCTGCAAGATAATAGAGGTTCTTAATCTTTTATCTGTATCTATAGCCTCATATGATATTTGTATAGATAATTTATTTACATAATATTTTTTTGAAATTACAATGGATTAGATATTAACAGCATAGAATAAATATTTACAAAAATATATAATATATAATACATACTAAAACTCTTTTTTATGAGAGTCTGTGAACATTATCAAATGTCTGTAGAAATCAATTCAGTAATCATAATGTACCAATCAATAATAACAAAATAGAAATGATGTCACTATACCAGTAAAAAGTTGACTTCTGATCAAGAAATGTGGTCAATTTACAAATAATTCATTGCTAAAAAATTTTTTCAGAAAAATAATATATCAATTCTATCTATATATGTGAATTTCTGTAATCTAGTTTCTATTGCTGTGATGAAACCAAGACAAAAATCAACTTGAGATAGAAAGGGTATATTTGGTCATAGTCAATTTAGATAATCCAAAGAAGGAACTCAAGGCAGGAACATGGTAGCTAAGTATACTTTGTTATACCACCCAGGACCACCTGTTCATGGGTAATATCATCAACAACAATGATCTGGGACCTCTGACTTCAATCATTAATTGAGAAAATGTCCTACAGCTGGGCTTCTCTGTAGGCCAATCTTACAGAGGCATTTTCTCAATTGAGGTCCTTCTACCAAGAAGATGATGAATTCTATCAGTTTGGTAAAAAAAAAAAAAAAATATATAACTAGAATATACTTCTATTAATAGAGTGTCAAGAAATAAAACCAGTTATATATACAAGAAGTAATAAATATATCCACAAAGATAAATCCTGTATTACATAGAAATTGACAGAACAAATAGAAAATAAGTAAGCACATAGAATACTTAAACATCATCAATTTGATCAAAAGTGATGTTTATAGAACATTTTCATAAGCATATGAGATACAAAAGCACTTTTTCATATTGACATGAATAATTAGAAAATAAATAGCTGAAATTGTATTTTTATATGGTATTCTGAATAATTTCCCCCTAAAATTGGAACTACAATGTAGTTGACCACTTTGACAACTATTCAGTGTAGTACTATAAAATCTAGCTATGGCAACAAAGCACAAAAAGAAACAAAGGAAGAGTAATTAAAAAGAATGAAATGTCTATACTCGCAGACATATTGGACTAGTTAAAACTAACAAAGTGTGTGTGGCATCTGCATACTGGAAATAAAATCCTAATGAAATAAATTGAAGTGTATATAAATGAACTGAGATATATCAAGTTCACTGCTAGGAAAAGTGAGTATTATTATTATATCAATGGCCCCAAATTGATATCTAAATTCAAAATAATCTATAAAAATTTTCTACAAAATTCTCAGATGGCATTGAGAGCCACTGGTAGTGAAAGTCCATGAGAGTATACAGCAGTGACAACTAGTGTTCAGAAGGTCAACCTATCAGAACTAAGGGTTCTGTTAGAGGAAACCATCACACAAGGTGTTATGGGATTACTGCCTTTTGAATGAACTGGCTGTCTCTTATTGTAAACTTCTTGTGCAATAACAGCTATGAGTCTCCCCATTTTCCATGCATCTCCATGTTATGTGTACATGTAATCTCACGATTGCATCTCAATCTTGGGCACAACTTTCCCTATACATTTGGGGTAATTGGACAACGGTCCCCAGCTGCATTTATTTTTCATTAACATATATCTGGCTAGGGCCATTCTCTGGACAAAAGTATTTCAGCAAAAATACCTTTTTCCAAGGAAAAAACTGCACATAGAAAAACATTAGCTCATCTCACTCATAGATAGAGAAAAGAACCACTAACAATTAAATCCTCAACTCCTTACCTTCACCCTGGGTTATTTACACAAGACCCTAATTTAAGAGATTTACTGCTCACATCCCTGGGATGAAGTTTTAGCCATTTGCTAGATACTGAATTAAGGCAGTTACTTCCCACTGACCCAAGGAGATTGCCTCCAGGCCAGGCATGAGATAGGTGCCAAGCTTCTTTCTTGTGCAAATTAAGTTTTTATTCCTCCTTATCCAGGTGCTATTCCTAGATTTTCTCCTCATCAATTACTCTGAGTGAAAGTGCTTTTACTAACCAAATACTACATGCTCTGACATAGGTTGCTTAGCCACCTAGCATATGTTCCCCCTCCCTATCAGAAAGCAGCTGCAGCTGGGACAAATGGGAAAAGTGGTGGCAAAGACAGTTTACTTTCTTGTGACTTATTTACCACTCTACCAAGCCATTTCTAGATTATAGTTTGAGCACATAAATTTCCCAATTGGTCTTAGCCTTTAGTTGACCCTACCAGAGAACTCCCCTTTAGTCACTCCCCTTTTGGGATATAATTGGAAGCTGACAATTAATTGCTTTATGTATGGGTCCTTATCACCTCTCTCTGCATCCCTGAAGACTTCAAAGCCTCGCATTGCTTTGCCAAAGAATTACTGTGTATATATACACTGCTTCTCTGATAGCAATAGAGGAAGAGAATTGATGGAGAAGAACAAAGATGAGGACAACCGAGATGGAAAGAACTAGGTAGAATGATGAGAGAACAGCAGAAGGGACTGAGAGCAGGAGGGACCGAGAGGAGCTAAGTAAGAGAGCAGAAAAGAAGCTGTGCAGATAGAATTGCCAGAGAAGAATAAAGTGAAGGGACTAAAGAACTCAGTGTGCATAAATTCATTGAATATCCCTCAGATCAGAATCCTCATCTGGTTGGTAGACCCTTCCGCAGACTCTGGGAGCAAACATTATAGGCTGAACCTAATATCATTTGCGTTAAGATGTAATTTCCACCAAATTTCCAGATAGGTTTTTGTTGTTGTTCTATATAATTAAAACAGATGTATAGTTTATATAGAAAGATAAAAGTTTTAAAACTACCAAAACATTTTTAAAAGAGAAAAACAATTTGGAGGATTAATTTGACATAATCTCAGCATTTACTGGAAATTACCACTAATCATGGCAGTGTACTATTAGCACAACAATAAATATGTAGGTCAATAGAAGACAATGCAGGAACTAGTCAATACATAAATACACTGAAGTGATTTTTTGTACTAAGTTGTGAGATCTATGAAGAAAATATAGACTTTTCAATAAATAGCAATGGAACAATTAATGGTACACAGGCAAAACCAAAATAAAAAAAAATTGATCCACGCCTTTCATCTTATAAAAGCATTAATTCAGAATCAATTCACAGTATAAGTACAAAATGTGAAACCATAAAACTGCTAATAGAGCATGAAGAGATGGCTTAGAATTTGAAGTGTTTGTTGTGTAAGCAAGAGGACCAAAGTTTCGATTCACAAAATCTATGTAAATATAAATCTTGGGAAGGTGTTGTGTCCTGCCTGGAAATACAGAGTGGGAAGCAACACAGAGAAAGGGGTACTTTCAAGGAAGTTAGCTCCAGAGACTAGCCATATTGGCAGTAAAGTAGGTTTGATTGAGAGATTTTGCATCAAAAAGAGAAGGCAGAAAAGTGTGGAAGACTCACAATATCAAGCTTGTTCATACATATATATTCATATACATGAAAGTGCATCCACACACATGTACACCATGCACATGTGAACATATGTAAACACATATGTGCAGCCACAATTCACTCATTTTCATAAAAAGAAAGAAAAATGTATTGGAAAATATTAAAAAATGCTTGCCTTTGGATTAGGACAACCTCTAAAGGCAAAGTATGTATAACTGAGAGAAGTGAATATTAAAGGTACATTTTAGATATTTATTTCATTCATTCATAGCTGATAATATGATAGCTGATAATAATCTGATTTATTATTTCAACAAGAAAGTTGGAGCACCCTAAATAGAATATTTACAAGCTCCTTCTTCTAATCTCTGCTTCCAGTTTCTTACCTCTATTCTTTTTTATGTTTGTATCAATGACTTGTTCCAACTGCAAATTAAGGTCATTCACTGCAATTGTGTGTTAGACCTATTCTCTTTGTCCTTTACTTTGACACATTGCTATAAACTTATCCACTTTAATTTGCATCACATCACTCTTTTGTTACTATGTGATTGTGTTCAGCATAACACATATCACATTAAAAATTTCCTCATAGAAAAGGAAGTAGACAAAAAGTCTCACTCATAGACAAGAAGTTATTTGCAGTAGATATGTGTTGGGAGAAAGAAACTTGGTTTTGTTCATTGTAGTGATTCTGGATATATTAACCACACTCCAGGTTAAGATATCCATGAGTAGTTGGCAAACACAAATTGAACTTAGTATTTTTACTTGTTTGTTAGTTTTAGTTTTCTGAAGAGATAGAAATATCACAGAGTTGGAAGGTTAGGGAGGTAAAAGATTTGGCAGTAGGTTAGGAGGGGAAATAATATGATTAAAATATTTTGTATAAAAACCTCCAAGAATAAGTAAAAAGTTTTATCATAGGACCAATCAAGTATTATAATCCAGCAACAGTGAATGTATTTCTCTTTATATTTGGCCACAAAAATAATTGTTTCATTGATATTTATTTTTTCCCCTTACCTACTGTTTTATTTCCTTTTACAATGTTCCTACAATTGGTTTTGAAGAGACAAGAATGAGGAGACAAGTAGTTTTATATACAGAAGCAACAAATGGAAACGGATGATTTTAAAATTTATAGTTTTCAGAGTCCTAGTTTTACATATGTGGTTTTCAAATTTACTCCTTAGTATTTCATTCTTTTCCTGCAATTATAAGTGACACTGTATTTGAACTAATTGACTAAATGGAATTAATTTAATTTATACTGTCTTGTTAATTGGTGTGGTGTTTCTAAAACCCTTCTGTGTATTACATGGATTTTACATATATATGATCATGTTGTTTTCATATGGAAATATGACTATGGTTGTCTTCTAATATATTTTGTTTGACTTTCTACCTATATTCATTTTCTTGGGCAGCCATCAGAAAAACAGAAACTTGATTTTTTTCTTTTCTCAACAATACATCCCTACTGCAATTTCCCCTCCCTCGATTCATTCTAGTCTCCCCTCCCCGAATACTGCCCAAACCTCCTGCACATCCACTCCTCCTCTGTTTCCCTTCAGAGAAGAGTAGGCCTCCCAGGGATATCACTTAAACACAGCACAACAAGATGTAGTAAGACTATTCGCAAACACTCATATCAAGGCTGGAAGAGACAACCCAGTAAAAGGCAGAGGATTCTAAGAGTTGGCAAAAGAGTCAGAGAAAACCTACCTCCCACTGTTATGATTCCTACAAACACTCAAAGCTAAACAACCACAGCATATATGTAAAGGACATAGTGCAGGCCCACGAAGGCTCCGTGATTGGCAGTTCAGTCTCTGTGAGTCCCTATGAGCCCTGGTTAGTTGATTCTTTGGGTTTTCTTGTGGTGCCCTTGACTCCTCTAGCTTCTACAATCCTTCCTCCACCTCTTCTGCAGAGTTCTCCTAGTTCTGCCTAATGTTTGGCTATGGATCGCTGACTCCCCTCCTATCAGTTGTTGGATGAGTTCTTTCTGATGTTTACTAGGCTAGGCACCAGTCTATGAGCATAGCAGAATATCATTAGGAATCATGTCATTGCTTTTTTATTTTTATTTTATTTTTTGTCAGTCATGTTTGGGCCTATCTTAAGTATAGGGAGAGATGACTGGAATTGGGAATGTTGGGCTGTTGATGTGGAAACCAAGTGCAGTGGAAACTCCTTGGAATCTATGAGGTTGACCCTAGCAAAAACTCCTAGTCATGGGGAAAACAGAGTCTGAAATGGCCATTTTCTGTAACCAGACAAGGCTTCCAGTGGTGGGAATGGGACAACTGAGTTACAAAACCTTCAACCTGCAATTTGTGCTTCTTGCAAGATGTGCTGGGGTGAGAGTGGCCAGCCAATGACTGGTCTAACTCTAGGCCAATATCACAAGAGCAAGCCCATTCCATACACTGCCTGGAAGGCCAAGAATCCAAGCTGGATAGAGAGATTGGTTGTTTTAAATCACAACTATGGAAATAGAAAAGATAGCAAAAGTGTTAGTGGTTTGGGCTTCTTCTTGGACATCTCCTCTTGCATTATAAATATCACTCCACAACTTGCCAGATTTCCATATATACTTTGGATAAGGTGCCCTCACCAATTTTAAAATATTTTTTCATTCAGCAGGTTGTCTTTTCAATTGATGTTTCTTTATAGGTGCAGAAAGGCATTGAGCTCAATTTTGTAGAATTTTTTCTCTTTTGTCTTTTGTTACTGTGCTTTTAGAACTGCATACAAGAAGACAATGCTAATAAAACTTTTCCCTATTTATTCTGGGAAGAATTTTGTATTTTAAAAACCCAGGATAGCCTAAAGAATCCTGTACAATAAAACAACCTCTGGAGGCATCACAGTCCCTGACTTCAAGCTCTACTATAGAGCTACAGTAATAAAAACAGCTTGGTATTGGCATAAAAACTGACATGTGGACCAATGGAATTGAATTGAAGACCCTGACATTAACCCACACCCCTATGAACATATAATTTTTGACAAAGAAGCAAAAAGGGTACAATGGAAAAAAAGAAAGCATCTTCAACAAATGGTGCTGGCATAACTCGATATCAACGTGTAGAAGGCTGCAAATAGATTCATATCTGTCACCGTGCACAAAACTTAAGTCCAAGTGGATCAAGGACCTCAACATAAATCCAGCTACTCTGAACCTGCTAGAAGAGAATGTAGGAAGTAGTGTCGAACGCATTGGCATAGGAGATCACTTCCTAACTATAACACCAGTAGCACAGGCACTGAGACAAGCAATCATCAATGGGACCTCTTGAAACTGAGAAGCTTTTGTAGAGCAAAGGATACAGTCAACAAGGCAAAGCAACAGCCTACAGAATGGGAAAAGATCTTCACCAACCCCACATGTGACAGAGGACTGATATCCAGAATATATAAGGAACTCAAGAAATTAGACATCAAAATGACCAACAGTCTAATTGAGAAATGGGCTTTAGAACTAAACTGAGAATTCTCAACAGAGGAAACTCAAATGGCTGAAAGACATTTAAGGAATTGCTCAACATCCCTAATTATCAGGGAAATGCAAATCAAAACAACCCTGAGATACCACCTTACGCCTGTCAGAATGCTTTTAAATCCTAAGATACAATCAGTGACTATACATTAGCTTTGCTTGTCATGTCTATTGGGTTCTTTTAAACTGTAACAATTACTCTACATCATGTTCTTTGTCTGTTTGTTTGTTTGTTCTTGTTATGGTGGTCTTTGTATCTCACAACCCTGAGGCAATTTTTTTCACCAATATGAATTGGCTTATTATTTTGAGGTATTCACCAAAATAGACTACTGGGACATGAGTTTAAGTCAATAGAAAACCTTTATCAGCCAGCAGTACTATGATGGGTGTTTGGGACCTAAATGCAGTCCTGAACATTTTTCAGGATAAACTTTAAGCCAAAATCCACAACTTGGGTTGACACAACTCAGTAAGAACAGTTAGCCAGAAGCAGAATTAAAGAAGCTAAGAAGCAAGGATAGTACATTTGCGAAATTTCCCAGAACTATGGACTTTAATGGATTATATCTTTGCTCTCATTTTGGCAAGTGTTGATGCCTACTTGCTGGGTTCCAAGGCCTGGGTGGTACTTACATTTTTCCATTACTTGTGCTGAGGTCTGCGGTCCTGTCACATTATAAAAAGTTTCTTCCTTGTTCAAAGCAAACTCAGTAAACCAGAGTAACACTGAATGTGACATGTGAGACACTATAAAGAGATGCAAATTTTGTTCAACATTTCCAAGGTTGTTATATAATTTTGCTGGTTTTATTTTTAATCATTTGGGCGATCTCCTTTTCTGTTATACTCCAACACACTAGGAATAACACCTTAGGAGACAAGAATTCTGACACTGTGGCATACTACATAGAGGAATTCTTTTTAATCATCATATATATCTTCATATAATCATTACTTCTTACATTCTGTGTTTTGTAAAGCTATAAACATATAAAGGGTGTCAAAAGTCTTTGCTATAACTAGGTTCATTTCAATTATTATATCTACTGAGTATTCAGTAGTAAGCCAAAATTCTGTTAGGTTTTCTCAGGAATATAACACGAGGCAAGGTTCTTTCCTTAAACAATTGTAGCTGAAAGTTTTCCTGTGTCCCACCTGGTCCACAGCTGCTCAGACTCAAGTAAACACACAGAGGCTTATATTAATTAAAACTGCTTGGTCATTAGCACAGGATAACTACTGACTAGCTCTTGTACTTAAACTCAGCCCATTTCTGTTTATCTATATGTAGCCACATGTTCCATGACTTTACCTGTGTGCCATTACATGCTGCTCCCTGGAAGGCAGGCTGGCATCTCCTGACTCAGCCTTCCTTTTACCACAATTCTCCATGTCTGCTTAACCTGCCTATACTTCCTGCCTGGCTACTGGCCAATCACTGTTTTATTAAATCAGTTTCCAAGAGCATTATCCCACAGCAAACAATTCTGCACTGCAAGTTTGTTGAGATGTTCTATTTTTCTGACACAAAGCACTTGGCTAATTTTAAATCCCTGCAAATCTTTTAATAAGAGGCCAATCTGCTTAACCCTCAGTATATATTCTCACATGACTTTTCACTCTTTTACTAGTGATTCTGTGACCTTTCTTAATCTTCCTGATGTACTTCATTTTTCCAAACATTTTTGATGTAAAAATTATTAGCAGTGACTAAAAATATCCAGGTTATACCCTAAATGCTTCCTTGTTTTGAAATATCCACCACCAAATAAACTAACTAATGACTTTTAATTTTGGCCTTCTGTGAAAAGTCTTAGAGTCCAGATTCTTTGCCCTGGTTTAATAATCGTGTCCTTTTCTCCATTTTGCAATAGAATCTCCATTTCTATCAGTAATTGCTGTGGATATTGCTCTATATAAATAAAACACTGATGGCCAGTGACCAGGCAGGAAGTAGGTTGCCAGGTAGGAAGTAGGTGGGACAAGGAAAGAGGAGAATTCTCAGAAGCAGAAGGCTTAGTAGGAAACACTGCAGCCACCACCAGGACAAGCAGCATGTAAAGACTCTGGTAAGCCACCAGCCATGTGGCAAGGTATAGATTTATAAAAATGGGTTAATTTAAGATAAAAGAACAGTTAGCAAGAAGCCTGCCATGGCCATACAGTTTATAAGTGATATGAGTGTCTGAGTGATTATTTTATATGTGGATTGTGGGACTGTGGGGCTTGGGGAACCTGGAGAGAAGTCCTCCAGCAACAAGTAATATCTTCTTAATGGCTTTCAGGGTTTGCAATTCTACCAGACGTGTGGTCTTCTGATTCCACAGAAAAGTCACCTGTCAAGATCCATTAAAACATTGTAGATAGACAGACTTATTCAAATGGCCTCACTTCTGTTACCAGTATTTTCTATTAGTTAGACTTTTATAAATATCATTGAATATATATCACAGATTATTCTATGAATATTATAGTTTCTGTAGTTCATAGTTGTCCTGAAATAAGGGAAGAGATTTGGTTGCGTCATTTCACAATAAGGTAAGTAATTCATGTTGAAGCAAGCAAGAGATAAGAACTTGACACAGGAATGTGGTGGTAGGGTACAAATAAAAGAGTAATATGTTATGAAATTTATGTCTAAATAAGAGTTTAAAAATATTTAAGGGAATAAAATAGAAGTTATAAGTAACAAAATGTAAACTAGCTGAATTGGAAGTATTATTATTACTTTGTGGTACGTTATATGATGGTGCACATAAAATTGATGGTATTGCATAATTATAAATATAATCAAATAATATATGCATAATAGCTAATAATAGTAATGATAAATTATGTTATTAACACTAAAAGTAAAGTAAGAATATTATTATAAATTTAGGCTTAGTGGAGAATTCATTAATGCAGTGAGTCTATGACATATCAAGCCAAATATAGATATTTTGTAAAGATGCCATAAAGAAAGCCAAGGTATTAATATTATATTAAGAAAAAATATTGGAAAACATGACTTCTAGACACTGAAGAAGAAAGCAAATTAGACACATAAATTATACTGTTATAATAGGAGGCTGAGGAACTGTGGAAGTTCAAATTATATATTGGAAAATATAAGAATGTCATAATTTCATTTTGTTTGTGATACAAGTTCTAGAATTTCTTTTAATTTACCAGGCAGTCATATTTCTATTATAAGGGATTAATATTTTGCAATTATTTCACATTTTTATTCTAGTTTTCCTACATATTTATAGAAAACATTATTTTCTTAACTTCTGTTTGTCTAGAAAGCACAATCTATGTCATTGTCTATTTTGTATTGCTATAACTGAGTTTCACAAACCAAACAACTCACAATGAACATGAAAGTATCTGGCAGGCAATTATTTCAGCATACCCTGGACCTAGAGGCCAAGAGCTGGTTAGGGCCTTGCATTGTGTTATAATATTATAGAAAATATTACACATGTGTGAGATAGAGCAAGGGTTCTAATTCATAACTATACAAGGATCCTACTACTGAGATGACAGCAATTATCCATTAATATCAACAAGTAATATAATCTTAAATATCCAATTTTTTCATTATCACATCAGAAATTTTGTTTCAAATGCATGAACTTTGGAGGACACACTCAAATAATAGAAATTGGTTCTATGAAATATTATACCAATTTAATATCTACTTTCCATGTCATAGAAGGAACATTCCAAATATGACTTCACATGAAAGGGTGAAAGAGCTTCTTTCTTATATGTGTGATAGCTTTTTGTGAGGGCATTCTTTTTGACCTTATTACCTTCTCAATGATTCCATATCATAATAACACTGTTAACAGTATCTGTGGTCTCTATGGTTCTAATGGAGGCCTGAGAGGGAGAAGCCAGCAGAAGGAATTAGGTTTTTTGAAGGCCAGACCTAAAGAAGATAAAGAAGATCCTTCACCCCTAATCTCTATCTCATCCTAATCTATATACAGATTAGGCATTATAAAGATGCTTTATGGACCATGGGGGAGATACAGCAAGATATTTGGCAAGAAATTCCTACACTGGATGAGGTGTTTCTGTCCAATATACTATCTCTGGATTTGTGTTTTCTTTTTTTTTAATGCTGATCCACATTTTCTTTGAGGCAGCATCTGCATGTCCTTTTCAGGTAAATGAATTTCTTTTATATAAATCAACTAATAGGAACTGAGAGGAGCAGGTAACATTAAAAGCCATGTTTTTTTCAAAGGGATAAGTCATTAAAAGATTAAGGGAATTAGATGAGAAAGAAAAATGAATACAATATTACAGAAAATGTTCAGGTGGTTCCCAATTTTCTGAGAAACAGCCATACTGATTTCTAGAGTAGCTGTACAAGTTTACCTTCCCACCAACAGTGTAGGAGTATTCCCCTTGTCCCACATCCTCTCCAACATAAGCTGTCTTCTGTGTTTTTGATCTTAGCCATTCTGACAGGTGTAAGATGGTGTCTCAGAGTCATTTTGATTTCTATTTCCCTGATGACTAAGGATGTTGAGCAATTCCTTAAATGCCTTTCAGCCATTTGAGATTCTTCTGTTGAGAATTCTCTGTTAAGCTCTGTAGCCCATTTTAATTGGATTGTTCAGTATTTTGAAGCCTAGCTTTTTGAGTTCTTTATATATTTTGGAGATCAGCCCCCTGTCTGATGTGGGGTTGGTGAAGATCTTTTCCCATTCTATAGGCTGTTGTTTTGTCTTATTGACCATGTCCTTTGCTTTACAAAAGTTTCTCAGTTTCAGGTGGTCCCATTTATTAATTGTTTCTCTCAGTGTCTGTGCTACTGGTGTTATATTTAGGAAGTGGTCTCATGTGCCAATGCATTCCAGACTACTTCCTACTTTCTCTACTATCAAGTTCAGTGTAACTGGATTTATCACAACGGACAATTTTATAAGGACCTATGAAGCTTCTGTTTCCCATATATAACTCAGCACACAAGATTATTGCCAAGATTATATAAAATTACCTTGAAGTTTACTGGAAATGACTTACTTTAGAAAAATTAAAAAAAATCATA
Source organism: Peromyscus maniculatus bairdii (assembly GCF_049852395.1). NCBI lineage: Eukaryota > Metazoa > Chordata > Mammalia > Rodentia > Cricetidae > Peromyscus > Peromyscus maniculatus. The sequence goes on along the minus strand of NC_134875.1, from coordinate 66,654,957 downwards.
CAAATATTTAAACATGGAAAAATATGGAACTAATCAGTTTTACTTTTCCAAAATGCTGAAAATGTATGCAAAACAACAAACAAGCACAAAACCAAAAAACTCAAAAATAACAACAAAAAGACATAGAAAGTTGGGTCAAAGAGAGAAAACCAACCTAGAAGGAGATCCTAGAGTATGTGTGTGTGTCTGTGTGTGTGTGTGTGTGTGTGTGTGTGTGTGTGTGTGTGTTTGTGTGTGTATGTTTGTATACTTATAAAATCATAGACAATTGTTTTCAGAAATAAAAATAATTTATATAGCAAGTTATATTAAAACTACTCATCAATTTTAGAGAAAAATTAGACTTCTATAAAATACCATGTTCAGAAATAAATACTATATAGATTAATGTATTAGTCTGAAAATTAAACCAATATGATTTTTGATATATTAGAAAATATATATTTATATATTTAGGACCATTTTTGAGATAGGAAATACAGAAGCTGTAAAATACATACTTGGTTATAATGTTTAACGTTTTTCTGTGTTTATACATGAAAAATTAAAAAGTATTTGTTAGGAAAACACATGAATTTTAAGAGACAGGGAAAAAAATTGATTAAACAAATGCAGATCTTTCAAATTGAAAACATACACAAAAACCTAGCTAGAAAAAAATTAGCAAATTGTATAAGTAAATAATTTATATGAGAAAAAAACAGTGATAATAAATACATAGACTGATGCCTAAGAGCCCTTATATGGAAAGTGAAATTAAAGAGTGAACAACTCATTTGGCATATTTGATTTACCAAAAAAATTATAAATCTATATTACTATTCTTGGAAAGAATATATGAAAAAATGATGCCATTATTCATTGTCAATGTATTTTTTTATTTTTTTAAATCAATTTGGGAAAGCAATCTTGCACAATCTGCAAAACTGAAAATATAACCTGGGTCTTCACTGTTTTCTTTTTTAATTTGAATGTTTCTTTCTCTCCCTTCCCAGTATTTTATCTTTTTTATAATTTTCTCCATTTCTGCTCCATTTTTTCTTTACACTTTTTCATTTTTATCATTCTTACCCTGATATATACAGTTGTACAGAAAGAAGGAAGTGTTCTTTGAAGAAGGGAAAATGGAAATGGCATTGGTATTAATATTAAAATGAATATTATGTGGCATTTAAAAATTAATTGGTGACTTTTTGAGGTGGAAGACTTGTAGTAAGTACATCATAGATTTTCTGATCACTCTGATTCCTGGGTCACTTCTTTTGTTTCCCAGAGGAACAGGTCAATCAGGAAGACACATGAAAGCATAACTTTTAAAGATAAAATAGATTCTTGAACCACAAGCCAGATTTCACTGACTCAGATAATTTGCACTAAAAGTAATATGAAATACATGGAGAAGATATGTACTGATTTGATCAAAAGTGCAAAGAAAAGATGCCTAAATGTAAAAGGAAGCTCTCATGTCTACTCTTTCAATGAATTACTGTAAGAAATATACCTAAACATTGCATTAACCACATCTTCAGTAAATTGTAAAAAAAACAAAAACAAAAAACTTTTTAAAGCTACAAATTCTGTGGTAACTTCAGCTGAGGGAAATGGCCTTACCAACATTTTAGTCTGATATTTTGATGTTCAAGCACTACAGAACACATTTGAAATATACTGTTCTGTGACAAAGTTGTCAGCATTAGCATTAAAATGACCACTAACCTTGTTGCTATGGTTTGAATGTATAACTCCTAAAACATTTTTTGCTGTTGCTGTTGTTGCTGTTGTTTGTTTGTTTGCTTTAATGGAACCATAATCTCTAATACTACAGTGTTCAAAAGTAAGGCCTAATGAGACATTAATAGGTTATGAACACTATAATTGTTTGAGGGTGGGAATACAGACAATAAAAGATGTTCAAATTTATACACCTGTTGCTGGAGGGCTTCTCTCCAGGTTGTACCAAGCCCCGCAGTCCCACAATCCATGTATAAAATAATCACTCAGACGCTTATATTACTTATAAACTGTATGGCCGTGGCAGGCTTCTTGCTAACTGTTCTTATATCTTAAATTAACCCATTTTTATAAATCTATACCTTGCCATGTGGCTAGTGGCTTACCGGTGTCTTTACATGTTGCTTGTCCTGGCGGTAGCTGCAGTGTCTCTCCTCCCTTCTTCCTCTTTCCCCAATTCTCCTCTCTCTTTGTCCCACCTATACTTCCTGCCTGGTCACTAGCCATCAGTGTTTTATTTATATAGAGTGATATCCACAGCATACACCTTTCAGTCATTTACCTCTTTTTTTCCTTGGGATCACAAAATTATAAGGCTGTTACATGATGTTAACCCCTTCATTTTGGAGTTTGCAGCCTTCAAATTATGACAAAATAAATATCCACTTGTGTTAAATCACCTGGTTTGTGATATTTTGTCATTGAAGCAGAAAATCAAGACTAAGTTCAACAATAGTCACAAAATAATCATCAGTGCTGTATAACATTATTTCATAGAGGCTATAGTGTCACTCACATTAAAACATAATCCTTTCATTTTTCTCTTTTCTTCAGTAAAGTAATTACATTTTCTACTGACCTTATTTTACTCTTTTATATATAGCCATAAGGCAAATTTCTTTAGATTCAACAAACATTAGACTTTATTTTAATAGCAACTGAATGCTAGCCTTTTTCATTGCTCAGCCAAGTATTCTTTCTGACAGATAGAGGCTTGTTAAGTATTCACTTATACTAAAAATAGTTGCACTTTGACCAAATTTTGGCAACACATTGGGAAAGGTTTGTCACATAGGACTGGTTGAGACTCAGTATATTAATTATGAAATGCACTATAATTATTGCATTATAGATTTCCACTGGATATTTACTAATCAAAATGCAGGAAGTAAGTCCCTTTCCATTTAATGTGTCAACTAAATCATAGGAGACTAGCCATGTTTAAAATGTTGGAAAGATAGAGTAATACTGGAAAGCCACTTTAGAATATTAAGATACACAATAACTAAAAGGTATTTGATTAGATACAATTACTGATATAATCCTGAAGAAAATATATCACTGTAAATTCTTAAAATTGTATTTCTTCATGTGGCTGGGATATTCAGAACATTAATATCCCTTGTCAAATTCACCAAGATTGTTCTTCTTATGCTGTGGCTACACGGAAGTAGTACCTCTGTGATTTTGAGAATTACTTATACTGAATGTTTCCTACTGCTTTTCTAAAAGAAACAGGAGTGAGTGAGGTGATAAATTATTAATGCTGCATGTCATAAAGTAAAACATATTCTTATGAACTTGATTCACTAATCAAGAATAAATGAATGCATCTGAATAATTCAACGAATCTAAAATTATACAAATTGTACTCAAATTGAATATTTTGAATATTCTATTCAAAAATTTAACAAAAGGGATCAGTCTTCACATTAACCTGTACTTTTACAAGGTAACAGTCAGGTTCTTACATGAAACATTTAATGGTGTATCCTTTATGAATTAGAATGAACAGAATATCTTAAAAATTTAAAATTTGCATGAAATACAGACTAAAAAGTCACCTATCTTGACATATAAGGTTATTATACTGGGATGAAACTCAAGGGGTCAGATTTCAAACATCTGTTCCATACCTTGAGGCAAATTTCAATTATGGTTGCCAGGATAATGTAATATATTTCCATGTTAAGTGATGTTTATTGTATTTTATTTTGGTGGTAGTCAGTGACAACTTAAAAATTTGTTATCTGAGAATGCAACACAAAAGAAAACTGATGTCTTTCTTTTACCTGCCACACTTAAAAAGAGGGGTAAAGTTTATATTGTTCCTACACTGGGCTATTGCATTAAAATATTAGAGCTAAGTTTCTATTGCAACATCTAGGATTTATTTTGACCCAGGATTAGACTATGGAATGAATATTTTGAATGCAACTCAATAGAGTTTATATTATTATGGACTAGCTTATTTTTCAAACAAATTTTGTTGAAGACTGAGTGAACAAAGGGATTGTTAGGGTTTATGTTATAGCAAAAATATAGTCTTATTATAAAGATTAAATTATTTGAAATAAAAAATCATAATACTTTACATGTAATAATGTTAATTTGCTACTACAAAAATAATGCATTTATAGACTGTGGTGGTTTGAATGTAATGATCCCCATAAATCTTGGACATTTTAGTACTTGGTGCAATGTTTGTGGCTGTTTGGAGAGGATTAGGAAGTATGGCCATGAAGAAGGAAACACTTCACTGAGGTAGCAATTTGTGTTTTTATTTATTTTTTAATTAATTAATTAATTAATTTTGCTTTTTCGAGACAGGTTTTCTTTGTGTAGCTTTGTGCCTTTCCTGGATCTCAGCTCTGTAGATCAGGCTGGCTTTGAACTCACAAAGATCCGCCTGGCTCTGCCTCCTGAGTGCTGAGATTAAAGGTTTGCACCACCACTGCCCAGCTTATTTTTTTTAATTTTATTTATTTTTTTTCAATTTGTGTTTTTAAAAGAATCTTGCCATATACAATATTCTCTGCCCCATGCTTTTGGTTGGATATCTGAGCTTTTAGCTGTTCTTGTCACTGTGCCTTACTTCTACCATCATAGACTCTGACACCCTTGAACTGTGCCTTATTTTATGAAGTGCCTTGGTCAAGGTGGTTTTATCACAGCAATAGAAAATTATCTGATACATATATACTTACACAAAATTATTCATCATCCTTTAAAATGTTAGTTATAGCAATATGCTTACACTATGCTTTCTGTTACGGCAAACCCATCTCTCTGAGGATTCTCTTCATATACTGTCATTTCTTTTACAGCCTATTTCCATAAAATTTTTGCAGTGCCATTTAAAATATATTTGGGTGACCATTCTCAGTTATAATGACTGAAAGCAGAGAGTGAATTACTTTTAAAAATAGCTTTCTTTATGCTATACATGTTCTAACTAGTTATCCTCTATAAAGCTTGGCAAAGAATAATGTTATTTTCCTACTACATAGGAATGTTTTAGGGGAAATATTTTGTAGTTAATAGTTTTTTTCCTCTTCTTCTTTACTCTTTGTTCTTTGGAGTCTTGCTCTTTCTCTATTCTCCTCCCAGATTTCTCTGTTTATTTATTCTCTCTGCCTGCCAGCCCTGCCTATCCTTTCTCTTGCCTTGCTATTGGCCATTCAGCTCTTTATTAGACCGTCAGATGTTTTAGATAGTCAAAGTAAAACAGCTTCAGAATTAAACAAATACAACATAAAAACTGCAACACATCTTTTTATCATTAAACAAATGTTCCACAGCATGAACAAATGTAACACATTTAAAAATAATATTCCACAACATTTGCCCATTTTTGTCTAAATAAAAAGAAACATTTTAACTTTAACGTAGTAAAATTAGACACAATAAAAACAGTTATCAAATAAGAATTACATTTATAATATTCTGTCCATTTGTAGTTAGCATATTCATAGAAAAATAATCCATTATCTAGCCTATCTTAGAGAATCCAGTTTTACACCTAATTTACTTTCTATCATAACTAAGGAAAACTATAATTATTTAGTCTTTAATTCCATCAAAGACCCAGAAGGATATAATATTATCTAACAACAGAGACATTTGGCTGCCTGGAGAGTCACCCAGAGTTCCTCTGCAATGTTGGGGCATCCATCTTCATTGTAAAGGTCTAGAATATCTGGCAAACTTTTCAGTGAAGCAGGAAATTTGCAGGACTGTCCTGCTTATATTCACAAAGTTCATCAGTTGCTTTCTTCTGTGTCCTGCAGAATATCTAGCAGACTCTTCTGTGAAGCAGGAATTTTGCAGGACTGTCCTGCCTTGTTTTTGCAAAGTTCAAAAGTCTTTTTCCAGTGTGTCTTTCATGACCAGTCTGAACAGCACACTGTCAGCAGTCAAAGGCAAGAACATGTTCTTTGACCAGTGGCTATCCTTGCCACAGTGAAAGCAAACTCCATAAAGATGATGTCCATCATGTCTGAAGCAAATTGGTGTTGTCAAGAGCAGATGTGTCACATTGTCATGAAAAACCTTTGGTTAACAAAACATTTTAAATGCCATATGCTGCAAATCTTTGATGTTTTTGAAAACTGTTTAATCTAAAATATACCTATTTAACCTGGAAAACATACCGAATGTGACTACAACTTTAATTATTGTACATTAACTACTAACCTCATTTCTTATTTATACATTGCATTTTTAGTTTTAATTATTTTCCTTAAAGTTGATATTTTGCCACAGACTGGCCCATTAGGGGTACCATGACCGTAGGGGAACAAGGGCTTGGGTAGTCAGGAAGGTAAGGATTTGGCGAATGACAGACAGACAACACACTCAGAAGTGGTTTGAATCTGCTGTAATTTTACTTCTGCAAATCAGTAGTTTATATACAGAAAAGAAAACTATCAAGTCATACAAGGAACAACAAGAGCTTGGCAAAAATTTAATTACATCATCTTCAAAAAACAGCAAGCACACAATTATTAATTGGCGCTAGTCATATCCCTTCACCCATAAGAACTTTATGACCCAAAGAGCAATCTGTGTTTTAAACTTAGTACAGTCCCTAGACTTGTGTAGACTTTTTTTGTGGTTGTAGCTGTTTCTTTCATCTTATCTAGTTTATTATGTACTTTTACTTTTTTGGTTTTCATGACTCACTTAGCCAATTTGGATGCTGCAGATCCTCTCTAAGTCTTTTTTTAGTTCTTTTATCACATATCTCTTTTAATATAAAACCTTTTTACTTGTTGGAATATGGACTCTTGTACTTTTACGCCTGTAAGGGGAAGGGGTTCTGTTGTAGTCCTTAAGTTTCTCATGTTGAACTTCCTCAATGGAGGGGCCCACCATCTGTCTCCTATGAGATAACATCTTCTGCCATAAATCACTTTAGTTGGGATTCCTAAAGGATTTCTAGTGAGTGAGTGTTCATTTCATAAAAGTGTCTGAACCTTTACATTTTTTTTTTATCTAGTGGCTTGGGGTCTTAAAAATAGCTCATTCGGTTATATTTCATTAAGATCCATGTCCAGCTTTCCCTTTCCTCCATAGTTCACAAACCAAGCATTCATTAATTTTGGCTGTGTTTTATAGATTAATTAGAACATTATCAGAAAAGCAGATATACAGAATCCATAGCCCAGAGAGCTCATGCTATGTGAAGCATGTCTTCTTTGAGAGGGAGGCATAACACGAATACTCTGCCAGGGACCTCCAGGGAGCTTAGTCCCATGAGACACATAACTCCCACCCGCTATTATAGACATAATTGTTAATGTCACATGGATGACACTGGAGTTGGTGAGGCAATATTTTTTATTAAGAAAATTTTTATTCATTTTACATACCAACCACGGATTCCCCTTTTTCCCTCCTCCCCCCTCTAGCCTCCCCACCCATACCACCCCTCATTCCCTCCTTCAAGAAGGTAAGGCCTCCCAAGGGGAGTCAGTAGAGCCTAGTACATTCATTTGAGGCAGGTCCAAACCCCTCTCCATTCATCAAGGATGTGAAAGGTGTCCCACCATAGATAGTGGGCTTCAAAAGGCCAGCTCATGCACCAGGGATGTATCCTGTTCCTACTGTAAAGGGTCCCTTAAGCAGATAAAGCTACATAACTGTCTTGCTTATGCAGAGGGCCTAGTCTAGTCCCATGCAGGCTTTCTTATTTAGACAAAAAGATAAAAGTAGTGGATAGCTGTTATGTCAATGACCTTGAAACACTGCCCAGAAAGATATAGCAGGTAACTATCCCACCTAACAATGACATTGAAGTACCTGCCCCTGGTAGCTTAGGGCTACCTTTAAAACCTGAGATGCACATAGGCTGCTCTCTTTACTCCCTTGTGGGACTTTGTTGGTGGGATAGTCTCAGGCAGAAGAACAATGTGGGAACATGCTTCACCTTTCCAGGACCTTGTGACAATTCCTCTGAAAGCAGCAGCTCAAATCCTGCCCATAGTGGCCAGTAATTTCTGCTCCACCAGATACATACCTGCCACACCATCTAACTTGTGCCTGTGTTCCGTGGTCCAGGGTTAGCTGCATGTGGCTGAGTGACCTTACACAGAGCCACTGGGGTGACTCCCATGCACCAGTGAGCCACCCAGAACTGGGGCTATAGGAACTCTCCAGACCAGCATCAGTGTGCCCCAAGCCAGGGATCATGGCCGAGTGAATGGCAGACACATTACCTGTCCTCCTGCCCACCTGCAAGGGTGTGTCACAGCATGTGAGCCAGGTGGCATTGTTGGGACTCTTCCTTTACTGCCAACAACATCTTTTGAAATACCCTCTCCAAGCTGCTGCTGCCACCATTTTATGCTCAGCTGCCTCAGTGTGCACACATGTGAAGCTAGCCCTGCAGCACCTCCAGCCTCAGAGGTGTCTGCAGATGTCCAAAGCAACAATTCAAACAGTTCAATGTATTGCTTCATTTGTTGTGACCCTGTTTTCTCTGCACATTACTCATGGGTGGGAAATTCCTGGGGTAAGTATTTGATTCACAGGAGTTCATTTAGGAGCTGAGTCAGCTCTCACCACACCTGCTTTAGCACTATATCTAGGATGCCTGTTGGCCAAACATCTCTACTACACCTAAAATACGCCCAACTTGGTTAATTACATCTGGAACAACAGGACACTTAAGACAATCTCTCAAGGATCTTATCTGAGGTTAATTACTTGATAACATCATACCTTAAAATGATTAATTAATTAATACATAAAACCTTTTTATTTTATAAATTTTAACTCTCTCTCATGCCATGGCGGATAATATAACCATTCAGAAATTTACAAACTTCTTTGTTTATACTATGGATGAAATTTTATAAGACATAGATGACCTTCCTGGAATGTATACTGTATAATGTATACTGTATAATGTATACTGTAGCTAGAGTTTTCCTGCCTGGCCCACAGTCAGGACAATTCTCTCTCACTCTCCAGCTCCACAGTTGCTCAGACCCAACCAAGTAAACACAGAGACTTATATTGTTTACAAACTATATGGCCGTGGCAGGCTTCTTGCTAACTGTTCTTATACCTTAAATTAATCCATTTCCATAAATCTATACCTTGCCACATGGCTCATGGCTTACTGGCATCTTCACATGCTGCTTGTCATGTGGTGGCTGGCAGTGACTCCTCCCGCCTTCCCGTTCTCTCAATTCTCCTCTCCATTAGTCCTGCCTATACTTCCTGCCTGGCCACTGGCCAATCAGTGTTTTATTTATTGATCAATCAGAGCACTTTGACATACAGACCATCCCACAGCAGTATACAATTTTCACCACATTGGTGATTAGCATAGTAACTCATATCATATCATTGAAAAATTAGTTTAATAACAACACCAAAAATGAGGCATTAATGGGACTGATATGGACTTTACAAAGTGGTAATGAGAATGTAAACAAAAGGATTCTTTTTTTGGAATCTGCTCACTTACCACAAGAACATCAGTCCTCTAATAATAACTGGACAAGCAGATTTAATTATATTGATAATAAATATGAATACCTAATGGATAGAAGAGTAAATATTCGGAACATTCTTAACACCATACAGATAATTTCTAAGAAGGAATGATAATCATAAATTAATAGAATAAAGTCCTTGAAATTATATGTTTCTGATGAACATAAAAATTTGTTTGATTACATGAAGCCACTGGAATTATTTATAGTACAGGAGGTCCAAACTCTAGAAAAAGCTTTGATTAGTCTATTTCATGCTTTGGAAGAATCTGCTGGAACTGAGATTAAGGGTGACAATAAGCAGAAGGTCAAGGCTATGGAAGTCATAACATCGCCAGTACCTTACAGATTTAGAGATGACATACCAATGGTAACAACAGGTGGCACTTATGCAATGATTTACACTCTCACCATTTGTGAAAAGCCAGCAAATATACTTGGCAGCTTATTCATATGAGAGATTTAAAGAATATCAAGTAAGCTGTAATTACCCATGGTATACATTCAACATATGTGAAAAAAATGTTAAATTTAACATTTTCTAGAAACAGGATCATGTCTAGTGATTGGAATAAGTTAATATTCTCCTTGTTAGAATATAGCCCACAGTTACAGTAGAAAAGCTGGTTGAGAGAAGAAGCTAAGACCCTTGAGCAGCAAGAGGTTATGAGATCTCCTAAGATTAAATTATTGGTAAGGCCTATGTCACTGATATAAATGCACAAAATGATGAACATACATTATCCATATGCAATACAGCAGCCTTAAATGCTTGGGAAAAGATTCCAGACCCAGGAAAACCAATTTAGCTATATACAAAGTTCTTCCAGGGGTCAAAAGAACTGTTTACTGATTTTTTACAAAGACTGACCAAGGTTTTAAACAATACAATATCAGACCAAGAATTAAGATGAATATTAAGTCAGTCTTTGTCTTTTGATAATGCTAATATATAATGTAAAAGGATACTTGTACCTTTATAGATCAAATCAGTACCCATAGAATAATTGATCCAATACAGAAGCATTATAGAGTCTCTCAATATTGTGATGAGGCTTGGATAGGAGAGGTAATTTCCAAAGGTGAAAGGAGGCATCAAAGTCCCAAATGTTTTAACTGTGGTAAACTTAGTCATATTAGTACAAATTATATACAGGGAACTCCCAGAAGCAATTCTTCTTCTAGAAATAACCCAATCAGGAGATCTCAACCTTCTGCATTATGCAGAAGATGGGCAAAGGCTGACATTGAACCAATGAATGCAGATCAACAAGAGACATCTGAGGAAACCCCTGTCATTGGGAAATGCCTCAAGGGGCCTCTTGTAGGCCCCCAAGTTGAACGTTGCCCAGTCAATTATAGTCACTGTGCAGGAAATTCCTGCCTAGGACAATTGAATAATCTTGTACTAATGTAAAGAACAATACTGCACTGGATGATAGAACAACTTTGATAGATGGAACACAAACTCCAAAAAAACCACCAGAAAATGAATATTTTGGCAGACCTTCATAAATGAACAAAGACCAAAGCTTAGAGTATGAATTAATAGCATTATACTTGAAGGCTTAGTGGACACAGATGTGGATGTGACTATAATTATGACCAAATCATGACATCTGAATTTGCCTCTTCAAGTGGTAGATGTCCAAATTCTAGGTTTTGAAACCTTATCTCAAGTGAAATAAGAATGAGATGGGTTGACTGGACAGGGACATAAAGACAGAGAAGAAGGCTGGAGCCATATGTGGCTAATATAGCAGTGAATATTTAAGGCCAAAATCTGTTATAGTAATGGAATACACAGATTAAAATTCCTCCAGTCTCAGAAGTGGACTATATACCAATTAGTGTGTCTGGGAATAATATTATAAGACACTATAAAAAACAGCCACCAACCATTCAGCCTGTACATAAACAGAGCACAACCACCCTTGAACTCTCAGAGGTACCAATGGCTGTAATTTAAAGTGGCTTACTGATAAACCTCTCTGGGTTGGGCAATGGCCTATGACACAAGAGAAACTATAAGCCTTAGAACAGCCTATTCAGGAGCAGTTAAATGCTCAACATATGGGAGTCTCCTGTATTTGTTATTTAAAAGAAATCTGGTAAATGGAGAATGCTGATAGACCAGAGAGCCATTAATAAAGTAATTCAGCCAATGTGCTCCCTATAGAATGTGATGCCCTTTCCCTATCTGTTATCCAAAGAATGCCCTATTATAGTTATTGACTTAAAATATTTTTTCCATAAATCTACAAGAAATTGATAGAGAAATATTTGCCTTCACAGTGCCTAATTATAGTAACTCCCTGCAAGTCAAGATATATCTATGGAAAGTGCTCCCACAGAGGAATGATAAGTAACCGCATCCTGTGCCAATATATTGTATAGAAACTGTTGGAAATAATTCATGTGCAATTTCCACAATCTATAATTTACCATTATATGGATGATAACTTAGCTGATCTGAAGTCAGATAATTTAGAAAGCATATTTGAAGAAGTAAAGAATGTTTTGCCTCATTGGAGATTACAAATTGCTCCCAAAAATACAAAGAGAAGACAATATTAATTACTTAGGATACAAGATAGATCTACAAAAATATTAGACCCCAAAGGCACAACTTAGAAGAGATCAATTGCAGATTCTTAATGATTTAAAAAAAAATAGGAGGCATTTCCAATATACAGACTATCTTTGGAATACGTAAAGATGGACTGGTAAATGTAGCCAATACCCTAAAAGAGGACAAGGATTTAAATAGTCCAAGAGAGTTATCAACTGAAGCTGAGAAGGAATTTGCTCTAGTAGAAAAGAAAATCTGGTAAATGGAGAATGCTGATAGACCACAGAGCCATTAATAAAGTAATTCAGCCTATGTGCTCCCTATAGAATGTGATGCTCTTGCCCTATCTGTTATCCAAAGAATGCCCTATTATAGTTATTGACTTAAATTTTTTTCCATAAATCTACAAGAAATTGATAGAGAAATAGAGAGGCACATGTAGAGCATGTTAATATAGAACTTAATAGCATTCTGATCATATTCCCCCTCAGACACCCTCGCACAGTGATTTTGATATGGAGGGAATATATTATATAGGAATGGATATTTCTACCATGTAAACCAAGTGAGAAATTAAAGATATATGATATATATGGAAAAGATTTCTGATTTCATTCCAAAAAGAACATAAAGATTCATCAATGGGACAGGAATGGACCAGCAGAAATTGTAGTACCTTTAACTAAGAGGAAATTTTTTCACTATGGAAAGATAATGAATACTGGCAAGAAGACTGCAGTAATTTTTAGGAGAGATTAACAAGTGTTGTCACAAAAGCAAGAGAATAGAATTCTCAAAAAGAACCGAATGGGTCTTTTTTCACATTGTATGGTATAAACTAATGTCTGGAGTCCCCACATTCTATACTGATGCAAATAAATCAGGAGAAGAAGGATACAAATCAGGAGACTTAAGAAAAGTGGTTCGAATTTCATACAACTCTGTACAAAAAGCAGAACTGTATGCCATTCTTAGGGTACTGGTGGACTTCACAGTATTTCTCAATATAGTCACTGACTCTCAATACACACAGAGAGATATTTTACATATTGAAACTGCTGGATTTATTCCTAATAATACAGAATTAACCTTACTATTTATACAATTACAGGAAAACATCAGAAATAGAGAACATTATATATATATATATATATATATATATATATATATATATATATATATGGCACACATCAGATTCCATATGCATCTGCCAGGTCCTCTAGCACAACCTAACAATAAGATTGACCAGTTATTAATAAGTAATGTGCTGGAAGTCTCAGAATTTCATAAGAAACACCATGTAAATAGCAAAGGTTTGAAAAGGGACTTTTCTATCACTTGGCAAACAGCCAAGGAAATCGTGTAAAAATGTTCTACTTGTTCCTTTTGTAACCATACTCCAATACCTACAGGAAACAATCCAAAAGGTATACAAAGAAATGAAATTTGGCAGATGGATATACTTCATTTTGCAGAATTTGAAAGATTAAAATTTGTGCACCAAAGAATTGTCACCTATTCAAGATTTCAATGTGTGACTCCTATGAGTTCTGAAAAGGCTGATTCTGTAATTACATACCTATTAGATGTTATGACCATCATGGGAATTCCTATACAAATTAAGACTGATAATGCTCCAGTATATGTCTCAAGTAAAATGAAACAGGTTTTTTTTTGGCCTATTACAATATAAAGTGTATTACAGGTATACCACAAATCCCACAGTTCAAGCAGTCATAAAAAGATCTAATCAAGGGGTGGGAGAGATGGCTTGGCAGTTAAGAGCACTGGCTGCTCTTCCAGAGTCCTGAGTCCAATTCCCAGCACCCACTTACATGGTAGCTCACAACCATATATAATGAGATGTGGTGCCTTCTTCTGGCCTGCAGGCATACATGCAGACAGAGCATTCATATCAAAAAAAAAAAAAAAAGAAAAAGAAAAAAATGGAAATATCTAATTGAACTTTATTTTTTTTATTTATTTTAAAATACTATTAAGTTCTACATAATAGCCACAGATTCCCTTGTTCTCTCCCTTCCTGCCCCCCTCCCCTTTCCCCCAGCCTACTCCCCATTCCCACCTCCTACAGATCAAGGTCTCCCCCGAGGACTGGGATCGACCTGATAGACTCAGTCCAGGCAGGTCCAGTCCCCTCCTCCCAGATTGAACCAAGCATCCCTGCATAACTCCCAGGTTTCAAACATCTAACTCATGCAACGAGCCCAGGACCTGGTACCACTGCCTAGATACCTCCCAAAAAGATCAAGCCAATCAACTGTCTCACCTATTCAGAGGGCCTGATCCAGGTGGGGGCCCCTCAGCCTTTGGTTCATAGTTAATGTGTTTCCATTCATTTGGTTATTTGTCCCTGTGCTTTATCCAACCTTGGTTTCAACAATTCCCGCTCATATAAACCCTCCTCTTTCTCACTAATTAGACTCCCAGCGCTCCACCCGGGGCCTAGCCTTGGATGTCTGCATCCAGATTCCTCAGTCCTTGGATGGGGTTTATGGCACAACTATTAGGGTGTTTGGTCATCCCATTACCAGAATAGGTCAGTCCCAGCAGTCTCTCGACCATTGTCAGCACAATTTTGTGAGGGTATCTTTGTGGATTTCTGTGGGCCTCTTTAGCTCTTTGTTTCTTCCTTTTCTCATGTGGTCTTCAATTACCATGGTCTCCTATTCCTTGTTCTCCCTCTCTTTTCTTGATCCAGCTAGGATCTCCCGCTCTCTTTTCCTCGACCCTCACACTTCATTGCTCCCACTCATGTCTAGGCTGGTCATGTAGATCTCATCCATTTCTCCGTGTCTTTCTTGGGGTCCTGTTTTCCAGGTAGCCTCACTGGTGATGAGAGTAGCAGTCCAGTCATCCTTGTTCCACATCTAGCATCTTGCTATGAGTGAGTACATACCATATTTGTCTTTCTGAGTCTGGGTTACCTCACTCAGGATGATTTTTTCTAGATCCATCCATTTGTCTGCAAACCTCATGATGTCATTGTTTTTCTCTGCTGAGTAGTATTCCATAGTGTATATGTGCCACAATTTATTTATCCATTCTTCAGTTGAAGGGCATCTAGGTTGTTTCCAGGTTTTGGCTATTACAAACAATGCTGATATGAACATAGCTGAGCAAGTGTTCCTGTGGTATGATTGAGCATTTCTTGGGTATATGCCCAGGAGTGGTATAGCTGGATCTTGGGGGAGATTGATTCCCAATTTTCTAACAAAGCGCCATATTGATTTCCAAAGTGGTTGTTCAAGCTTGCATTCCCACCTGCAGTGGAGGAGAGTTCCCCTAGTTCCACATCCTTTCCAGCATAAAGTGGCTTCAGTGTTTTTGATCTTAGCCATTCTGACAGGCGTAAAGTGGTATCTCAGAGTTGTTTTGCTTTGCATTTCCCTGATGATTAGGGATGTTGAGCAATTCCTTAAATGTCTTTCAGCCATTTGAGTATCCTCTGTTGAGAATTCTCTGTTTAGTTCTAAAGCCCATTTCTCAATTGGACTGTTGGTCGTTTTGATGTCTAATATCTTGAGTTCCTTATATATTCTGGATATCAGTCTTCTGTCACATGTGGGGTTGGTGAAGATCTTTTCCCATTCTGTAGGCTATTGCTTTGCCTTGTTGACTGTATCCTTTGCTCTACAAAAGCTTCTCAGTTTCAAGAGGTCCCATTGATTGATTGTTTGTCTCAGTGTCTGTGCTACTGGTGTTATATTTAGGAAGTGATCTCCTATGCCAATGCGTTCAAGACTACTTCCTACTTTCTCTTCTAGCAGGTTCAGAGTAGCTGGATTTATGATGAGGTCTTTGATCCACTTGGACTTAAGTTTTGTGCACGGTGACAGATATGGATCTATTTGCAGCTTTCTATACATTGCTATCAGTTATGCCAGCACCATTTGTTGAAGATGCTTTCTCTTTTCCATTGTACACTTTTGGCTTC
The DNA here is from genome assembly GCF_049852395.1 of Peromyscus maniculatus bairdii. Taxonomy (NCBI): domain Eukaryota; kingdom Metazoa; phylum Chordata; class Mammalia; order Rodentia; family Cricetidae; genus Peromyscus; species Peromyscus maniculatus. The sequence goes on along the minus strand of NC_134875.1, from coordinate 66,638,912 downwards.
TTTGTCAAAAATTATATGATCATAGGGGTGTGGGTTAATGACAGGGTCTTCATTTCGATTCCATTGGTCCACATGTCAGTTTTTATGCCAATACCAAGCTGTTTTTATTACTGTAGCTCTATAGTAGAGCTTGAAGTCAGGGACTGTGATGCCTCCAGAGGTTGTTTTATTGTACAGGATTCTTTTGGCTATCCTGGGTTGTTTGTTTTTCCATATGAAGTTGTCTGGGAAGAATTGTATTGGTATTTTGATGGGGATTGCATAGAATCTGTAGATTGCTTTTGGTAAGATTGCTATTTTTACTATGTTGATTCTACCTATCTATGGGAGATCTTTCAATTTTCTGACATCTTCTTCAATTTCTTTTTTCAAGGACTTAAAGTTCTTGTCATATAGGTCCTTCACTTGCTTGGTTAGTGTAACCCCAAGGTATTTTATGTCATTTGTGGCTACTGTAAAGAGTGATGTATCTCTGATTTCCTTCTCAGCTTCTTTTTCCATTGTATATAGGAGGGCTACTGATTTTTTTTTGAGTTGATCTTGTATCCTGCTATGTTGCTGAAGGTGTTTATAAGCTTTATCAGTTCCTGGGTGGAATCTTTGGGGTCACTCAATTATACTATCATGTCTTCTGCAAATAGGGAAAGCTTGACTTCTTCCTTTAAATTTGTATCCCCTTAATCTCCTTATGTTGTCTTATTACTCTGTCTAGAACTTCAAGTACAATATTGAATAAGTATGGGGAGAGTGGACAGACTTGCCTCATTCCTGATTTTAGTGGAATTGCTTTGAGTTTCTCTCCATTTAATTTGATGTTGGCTGTTGGCTTGCTGTAAATTGCCTTTATTATGATTAGGTATGTTCCCTGTATTCCTGATCGCTCCAAGACTTTTATCATGAAGGGGTGTTGGATTTTGTCAAATGCCTTTTATGCATCTAGTGAGATGATCATGTTTTTTTTTTTTTTTTGAGTTTGTTTATATGGTGTATTACATTGACGGACTTCCGTATGTTGAACCACCCTTGCATCCCTGGGAAGAAGCCTACTTGAACATGGTGGATAATTGTTCTGATGTGTTCTTGGATTCTGTTTGCCAGTATTTTATTGAGTATTTTTGCATCAATGTTCATGAGGGAGATCGGTCTGTAGTTCTCTTTCTTTGTTGTATCCTTGTTTGGTTTAGGAATCAGGGTAATTGTAGCCTCATAGAAGGAGTTTGGTAATGTTCCTTCTGTTTCTATTATGTGGAACAATTTAGAGTGTATTGGTATTAACTCTTCTTTGAAGATCTGGTAGAATTCTGTGATGAAACCATCTGGTCCTGGGCTTTTTTTGGTTGGGACACTCTTAATGACTGTTTCTATTTCCTTAGGGGTTATTTTACTATTTAAATAGTTTATCTGGTCTTGATTTAACTTAGGTATGTGGTACCTATCCAGAAAAATGTCCCTTTCTTTTAGGTTTTCCAGTTTTGTGGAGTAGAGGTTTTTGAAATATGACCTTATAATTTTCTGGATTTCCTCAATGTCTGTTGTTATGTCCCCCTTTTCATTTCTGATTTTGTTGATTTGGATTCTTGTGGTGGTAATCTAATTATACTGAAATGTGATTTTGATTGTATGTTAATAAATAAAGTTGCCCGGGGGTCAGAGCTATTAGAGCCATTGCAAGAGTGTGGCGGTGGTGGCACACGCCTTTAATCCCTGAAAGCCAGCCTTTAATCCCAGGGAGTGGTAGTAGAAAGCAAAAAGATATATAAGGCGTGAGGACCAGAAACTAGAAGCATATGGCTGGTTAAGCTTTCAGGCTTTGGAGCAACACAGTTCAGCTGAGAGCTATTGGGATGAGGACACAGAAGCTTCCAGTCTGAGGAAACAGGACCAGCTGAGGAACTGGTGAGGTGAGATAGCTGTGGCTTGTTCTGTCTCTTTAAATAGACGAACAGACAGGAAATAGAGTGCTCATTCGGGAAGCTGGGACACTGCAGGCGGAAGGGTGAGATTTTGGCTCTGAGCTCTGACCTCTCGGCTTTCTCTTTTGCATTATTTCTGTGGTTCTTATTTAATAAAACTGTTGGTTACATCAATAGATTCTCTCTGTCTTTTGGTTAGTTTGGATAAGGGCTTTTCTATCTTGTTGATTTTCTCAAAGAACCAACTCTTTGTTTCATTAATTTTATGTATTTTTCTCTTAGTTTCTAATTTATTAATTTCACCTCTCACTTTGATAATTTCCTGGCATCTATTATTCCTGGGAGACCTTGCTTTTTCTTGTTCTAGAGCTTTCAGATGTGCTGTTAAGTCACCTGTGTGGGATTTCTCCAACTTCTTTATGTGGGCATTTAGTGCTCTGAATTTCCCTCTTAGCACTGCTTTCATAGTGTCCCATAAGTTTGGGTATGTGGTGTCTTCATTTTCATTGATCTCTAGGAAGTCTTTAATTTCATTCTTGATTTCTTCCTTAACCCATTGGTGATTCAGTTGAGTATTATTCAGTTTCCATGAGATTGTAGGTTTTCTGTAGTTTTTGTTGTTGTTGAAATCTAACTTTAAACCATGGTGGTCTGATAGAACACATGAGGTTATTCCAATTGTTTTGTATCTGTTGAGATTTGCTTTGTGGCCAAGTATGTGGTCGATTTTAGAGAAAGTTCCATGGGGTGCTGAGAAGAAGGTATATTCTTTCTTATTAGGATGGAATGTTTTATATATATATATATATATATATATATATATATATATATATATATATAACATATATGTAATATATATATATATATATATATATATATATATAATATATATATTAGGTCCAATTGGGTCATGACATCAGTTAAGTCCTTTATTTCTCTGTTAAGTTTCAATTTGGGAGATCTGTCCAGTGGTGAAAGTGGGGTGTTGTGATCTCCCACTATTAATATGTGGGGTTTTATATGTGGTTTAAGCTTTAGTAATGTTTCTTTTACATATGTGGGTGCCCTTGTGTTTGGGGCATAAATGTTCAGAATTGAAACTTCATCTTGGTGGATCTTTCCTGTGATGAGTATGTAATGCTCTTCTTGATCTCTTTTGATTGATTTTAGTTTGAAGTTTATTTTGTTGGATATCAGGATGGCTACCCCTGCTTGTTTCTTAAGACCATTTGATTGGAAAGTCTTTTCCCAGCCTTTTATTCTTAGGTAGTGTCTGTCTTTGAATCTGAGATGTGTTTCTTGTATGCAGCAGAAAGATGAGTCCTGTTTTCGTATCCATTCTGTATGCCTATGTCTTTTTATAGGTGAATTATGTCCGTTGCTATTAAGGGATATTAACGACCAGTGATTGTTCATCCCTGTTATTTTTGGTGGTAGTGTGTGTGTACTTCTCTTCTTTGGGGTTTACTGTTGTGGCTTTATCTATTGTCTGTGTTTTCGAGTGTGTATCTGACTTCCTTCGGTTGGAATTTTCCTTCTAGTGCTTTCTGTAGGGCTGGGTTTGTGGATAGGTATTGTTTAAATCTGGCTTTGTCTTCGAAAGTCTTGTTCCTTCCGTCTATGATGATTGAAAGTTTTGCTGGGTATATTAGTCTGGGCTGACATCCATGGTCTCTTAGTGTCTGCATTACATCTGTCCAGGTCCTTCTGGCTTTCAAAGTCTCCATTGAGAAATCGAGTGTTATTCTGATCGGTTTACCTTTATAGGTCACTTGGCCTTTTTCCTTTGCTGCTCTTAATATTCTTTCTTTATTCTGTACATTTAGTTATTTAATTATTATGTGTCAAGGGGACTTTTTTGGGGGGTCTAGTCTGTTTGGTGTTCTATAGGCTTCTTGTATCTTCATAGGCATTTCCTTCTTTAAGTTGGGAAAGTTTTCTTCTATAATTTTGTTGAATATATTTTTTGTGCCTTTGAGTTGGTATTCTTCACCTTCTTCTATCCCTATAATTCGTAGGTTTGGTCTTTTCATGGTGTCCCAAATTTCTTGGACATTTTGGTTCATGACTTTGTTGTCTTTAGTGTTTCCTTCGACTGATGAATCTATTTCTTCTATTGTATCTTCAATGCCAGAGATCCTCTCTTCCATCTCTTGCATTCTGTTGGTTATACTTGCATCTGAAGTTCCCGATCTTTTACTCAGATTTTCTATTTCCAGCATTCCCTCTGTTTGTGTCTTCTTTATTGTTTCTATTTCCCTTTTCAAGTCTTGGTCTGTTTACTTTATTTGTTTCATTGCTTTTTCATGATTTTCTTTCAGCACTTTATTGTTTTCTTCCAGGACTTTATTTTTTTCTTCCAGGACTTTATTGTTTTCTTGTAGGACTTTATTGTTTTCTTCTAATTTGTTTGCCCTTTCCTCTAGTTGTTTACAGCGTTCTTCCAATTTTCTTGTCTTTTCCTCTACAGAAGCCTCTCCCTTCTTCATGATGTTACTCATAAGGCTATTTTCTCCTGCTTCTTCCAATTTTTGATGTTCAGGTCTAGATGTTGGAGGTGGGCTAGGTTCTGGTGATGCTGTATTGCTCTTCATTTTGTTGTATGTACTTCTGCCTTGACGTCTGCCCATCTCCTTGTGGTTCCTTTTTGGTCTTATCAGTGTTCTTGGTTCAGAAAAAGCTGACAGATTCAGGAATTCTCTCTCTCTTGTCCAGATGGGAGCTCTCTTGTCCAAATGGGAACTCCGGGGCAGGATGGAAGCTCTTATCTGAACCGGAAGTCTCTGTTCCCGAAGGGAAGTCGGGGGCAGGATGCTCTAATTAAACTTTAAAGGATATGCTAAATAAATAGAAAGAGGTAACAATGACCCTTAGAAATGTATTACCTAATGCTTTATTAACATTGAATTTTCTCAATGCTGATGAAAATGGAACAGCAGCTTCAGAGAGACATTGGACAACAGAAAGAAAGAAACTCCTTAGCTAAACCAACCTGTTTACTTCAAAAATGTGTTGACCTTGAAATGTAAACCAGGATACATCCTACATTGGGGAGTTGTTTTTGCTTTTGTTTCTGCAGGAGAAGAAAAGCTATGGATACCAACAAAATTAGTAAAAAATTCCACTTGAATTTCTTGAGACCTGAGTCCTGTGTGTGCCTAGGCCTTGCCAAAGGGACCTGGATGGCCTGCCTGTTGTGGCAATGTTGGGGATGTCCTTGGCTCCTAGTAGCCCCTACTGTAGATGATGTGGGGCAGCATCTACCTGAATACATATCACTACCAAGGCCAAGGTTTTGGAAGGAAGCCCTTCTCCTCTCCTATCTCAATATCAGACCATCGGACCCTGGGACACAGGGCTCAGGCCCCCACCCTGGAGTCCTCACAAGTGTACAAAGCTGCCTGCCCTTTTCCCTTGTGTCCATCCTGGAGTGGCCTTCTGCCAGGTGGGAACCCCGTACTGTGCCTAGGGCCCCATTGAGTTGGGTGGTTGTCTCCCTTGTTGTCACACCTTCCCGTGTGCTCTGGGTTCTGGGACACCATCATCCCACTGCCCTAGCTGGACCGGGGTCATCCTGGGAGGCCCCTCTTGGCTGGTGCCTTGACCTGGAAGCTTGGGTCAGCAGACCTGAGGCCATCCTGGCAGCTGAACTGGTCACCCTGGTGGGTGGACAGTCATGTAGAGAGCTGAAAGCTGCTGTGTGTGGTGGGGGGAATGTGTCATGGACCTCATATGGAGGTTCAAGGACAACTTTCAAAAATCAGTTCTCTCCTCCCGCCCTGGGACTTGGCGCTCACACTAAGGACGTTAGGCTAGCATAACAAACTCCTTTAGCATACTCCTTGTGTTTTTTCCTTTTTTGTCAGTGTTATGGTTTGTGAGGGTCAGGGGTTTGCAAGAGGGGCAGCCAGGTCAATGATCATATCTGAATTTAGTAATATTTTAAACCTACATCCCAAAGGTAAATAACTTAGCCTCCTTGGTGTAGTAGACAGTTTAAAATGCATATGGAATAAAAGACTTCAATTATTAATCAAAAAAGATTCTGTTTGAATGGGAGAAACCCCTTGATGAGGAGAAGAGATAGCTCATCCACCAATGTGACATTTCTACAAGATGTAAGGAAAACTAAACAAACAAGGTTCGGGGTAGAGTTCTGTTTTTGTCTTGACAGGATAATAGGAAAACCCATCTTCTAGAAATCATAATGCCTTGGACACCTAGATGTCAACAGCAAAAGGGAAGGTCCTACTGGCTCCAATATACTCTACATGGTAATATCTCACTGCCTAACATCAACATCTCTTTAACTGCAGAATAGTTGTGGTCCTGATTCAATTAAAATCAAGCTGTCTTTGAAGTTGGAACATGGCTCTCTCCTCAAAAACTAAGAATGATGCCAAAAGAAAAATTAGGAGATTCTTTCTCATATCAAAAGAGCCAACTTGTGTGAGAAGGAAGAAAAGCAATAATCTAGGGACCATTGTTGTCAAGATTCTACTTCTTTCCTTGCTTATCCTTGATTTCTGGTTGTCCATCTTCACATGTCACATCTTCCTATAATCCAAACTTTCCATTTTGATATTAATAATGTTAAAGTTCCCAGAGTGAAAAAATAAATCTTTCTAATAGCAATCACTGATGTCTCCAGAAGGAAGATGGCACCCTATTAAAACAACATTACCTGGTTCATAATGATGCCATTGAGCCAAAATAATAATAATAATAAACACTCAAGGATAAGCTTTAGACTGCAAACTATTCAAAACAGTTCCAAGATGAGATTGTCCATCATATTACATTTCTAGCCAGAATCTCAGATAATCTTACCTATTATTCTGAGACTGGCTACAGTTTCTACAGTTAGGCCTATTGAGACTTAAACACTTGGCTTTCTTACAGGATCCCACAGAGACATCATCATCCCCTAAACACCAGGAGGCAATTTTAAGAAAATGATGCCCCTCTCCCAAAAGTTTTCATCTTCTCAGTGTTATGGATAAGTTGTTACAGGGTTGGGGGAACAATAAAACTTAGAATCAGTATTCTCTTCTGGAAAAGAAAAAAAGAGAATGCATAAGTATAGTATATTTACATAGATTATTGTATATACTAGAAAGCTAATTTAGTAAACTATCAGACTTAGATAATTTACACTGATATGGATTCTTGTATAGTGATACAAATGTAAATTGGTTTTCTACTCGTATTTAAGATAATTTGTATATTGATACAAATTAAAAACCATAATTGTCATATTTTACATACATTATCACTCCTATTTGAAATATTTTGTATATTGATATAAATGTAAAATTATATTCAACATACTGTATGTATATCTCTGCTTAAGACATTTTGTATATTGATATGCATTAAAGATATTGTAATCATATGGCACTATACATTTCTACCTCTTGTTCAAGATATTTGGTGTATTGTCATGACTTTGATGTCATTATCCTTATACCGTACATCTGTTTAGAGATTGTTTACCCTGTTTAAGTGAACCCTTAGTCCTTAGGTTATTTAGGTAAATTATACTTACAGATGAATAGTCACCCATAAGAATCATATCCACAGTTATGTTAGTTATGTTTTCCAGATTTATAGAAGCTTATGTCAGATGGATAGGTAATCTTCAAATAATTCATAGACCTAGTGAATATGGCATTTAAATGTTTTGATAACTTTGAATTCTATTGACATGAGACACGATTGCTCTTGACAACACCAATCTACTGCTGAAAGAATGTTGGGCTTCTAAGACACTCCATTTGGAATCTTGTATTCTTGGCACAAAATGGCCTTCTTGGCAAAGAACTGCCCTTACCGCTACTGCTGACAGTATGATCACTGTCCTTTCTGGATAAGCAGGACACAAAGAAAAGTGACTAGTGAAACTTGCCAAGACAGGGTAAGATGGTCTTTCAAAATTCTTGCTTCTGAGGTTGGATAAAGCACAGGGACAAATAACCAAATGAATGGAAGCACAGGATCTATGAACCAAAGGCTGAGGGGCCCCCAACTGAATCAGGCCCCCTGAACGGGTGAGACAGTCATTTGGCTTGATCTGTTTGGGAGGCAGCTGTGCGTTGGTGCCGGGTCCTGGGCTTGTTGCATGAGTTGGCTGTTTGAATCCTGGGACTTATGCAGGGACGCTTGGCTCGGTCTGGGAGCGGGGGACTGGACCTGCCTGGACTGAGTCTACCAGGTCGACCCCGGTCCTCGGGGGAGACCTTGATCTGGAGGAGGTGGGAATGAGGGGTGGGCTGGGGGGAGGGGGAGGGGGGCGAGAGGGGGAGAACAGGGGAATCTGTGGCTATTATGTTGAACTGAATGGTGTTGTAAAATAAATTAAAAAAATAAAAAAAAATTCTTGCTTCTGAAAATGGTCTGTCAGATATTCTAGGCCTATAGCCAAAATGGATGCCCCAGTGTTGCTGAGAATCTTTAGGTGACTGTCTACGCTACAAGCTGTTTCTGTGTCTATACTCGCATTTTTTTTTTTCAGAAATTGCTTGTTTACAGTTCCTGATTTTTCAGGTAATATTTTTCTTCTCAGGTCTTTGATGGGGTCTTTGCAGACTAGATAGTTACAGTTAAAATCCTCATATCTTAGCTAAGAACATATCCTAATAAAGTTAGATTCTTTAGGATAAAATAGCTATTGGAGTAATCTCTGTAACATGCCATTTACCTATGTTCTGGACATTTCTGGATTTTAGCATTTGTCTCTTGTTTGATGTTGTTCTTACTGGCTGTATTTCTATTTTTGTTTAGGATATTACCTTTCTCCTTTCCTGGCCAATACTTGTAATTGTCTCTATTGTATATAGTTTTGTATTAGGTTAGAACTTTCTTATTTAGACAAAAGGAATAGATGTAGTAGATAGCTGTTATGTCTATGACCTTGAAACTTTGACCTTGATATGTAGCAGGTAACTATCCCACCTACCTATGACATTGAATTACCTGTCCTCGGAGCATGGTTCAGGGCTACCCTTAAGACCTAAGGTGCACATAGGCCACTCTCTTTGCTTCCTCATGGAACTTGGTTGCTGGGACAGTCTCAGGTGGAAGAATAGCATGGGACTGTGCCTCATCTTTCCAGGTCCCTGCAACAGTTCTTCTGTTGTGTCTTGTGAGTTTTTCCTTTCTTAATAAATCCTCTTGCCCTTTAAGCATACTGTGGATTTATCACTTTAGGCGCACATTGGTATGCCAAAATGTTGATAGTTTTTCTCCTCTTATACTTTATTCTTTGTTCTTTGTGGTTTTGCTCTTTTTCTTTTTGCCTCCCAGATTTCTTCATCTATTTATTCTCTCTGCCTGCCACCACTGCCTATTCTTTCTCCTGCCTTGTTATTGGACATTCATCTCTTTATTAGACCACCAGGTGTTTTAGGCAAAGTAGTAAAGCTTCACAGAATTAAACAAATGCAACATAAAAACTGCAATATACCTTTCCATTGTTAAACAAATGTTCCACAGCATAAACAAATGTAATAAATTTAAAAATAGTATTCACAGCAATATTTGGCTGTTAATATTAAATGGAATAAAAGTAAGAATATAAAAATTTGAATTATTCTCCTGTCTGAAATAAAAGAAATCTATCTCTTGGGGTGCATATTAGATATACTGGAAAAATTTCCAATAAAAAATGTTGGTTATACACATATTGAACATTTGTGTGTTCCTGTGGTTGGGCATGTACCAACCTAATCAGCAGATCTCATGACAATTCAAGTAAACTCTCATTAAGCATGATATCAGGAGCCATAATTTATGCACATAGAGCTGCTAAGGAATTCTTCATTTTTTGCTCATGCCAATGAACATAATCTGGGCTTTTGAAGAAAAGTAGAAATAATATGTCATTGAAATCACAACAAAAACAGAAATAATGCAATTAATATATTTATGATATAGTAAAATAAATTACACTTACTGGCTTGTCAGAGGCAACCCAAAATAGAATAATATACATGAATAGTTTTGAAAACATTGGAATCTAAGCATGTTATGGTAGTAATTTATGAGAAATGTAAATAAATAAAATGAGTTTTCTAATTTTTTTAACTTACTCTCTGTTTAAAATTTCCTGGGTGTTGTTAGAAAGAGAGAATCCAGAGGTATTCTTGGAAGACTTCTACAGTTGAGATTTACACTAAATCTAAGGATAATGTAGTGAATGCAATCAATAAGCCAATATAAACAAGAAATGTCTACAAAGAGAAATAACATTGCAGGCACCAGAATGCAAGAAAGCCCATGGGTGAGAATAAACTACTAAATACAAAAAATCACAAATAACTGCAGCAAATAGAAGATGGAATACCAGGAGCTGAAGATAAGGAAAATAATTTGGAATATTTTAGAAGATAATGAGAAAAAAATTAAGAAAGCAAGAATAGAATATAGATGACCATTGGTATGCAATTAAAATACCAAGCTTAAGAAATGTATGCTTAGAAGAAGAGCTACAAAATAAAAGCTAAAGGCATAGAAAATATATTCAATAAAATAACCAACAATTTGCCAAATCTTTGTAAAAAGTTGAACATCTTGGTGCATAAATATTTTAGGACACTGAACATACATGACAAATAAAGAACCTACACATCATCTTATAGTTTAAATATTGGCCCTGCAGAAAAAAGAAAGAATATTTAAGTCATGTGAAATGACCATTATAATACAGAAAACCAAATAGGATGACATATTTCACAAAATACTACTTTTTAAAAAATTATGGGACAGTTTCATATATTTTTTCATGAAACATTAACAGTACCAAGCTTATATAAAACCTGTTAAGATATGCACAGCTGCTGTGAGTTCATGAGTGCAATGACCATGTGCCATGTGATTTCTAGAAGATAATTTCACAGAACTGCATCCTATCTTCTAGATCTTACAATCTTTCTGATCCCCTTTCATCAATGTTCTGTGAGTCTTGCAGGTGTTATATTGCTGTGGATATTGCTCTATATATAAATAAAACACTGGTTGGCAAGTGGCCAGGCAGGAAGTAGGTGGGACAAGGAGAGAGGAGAATTCTGGGAAGCGGAAGGCTGAGGGGAGAGACACTGCAGCCACCGCCAGGAGAAGAGCATGTAAAGACGCTGAGAAGCCACCAGCCACGTGGCAAGGTATAGATTTATAAAAATGGGTTAATTTAAGATAAAAGAACAGTTAGCAAGAAGCCTGCCACGGCCATACAGTTTATAAGTGATATAAGCGTCTGAGTGATTATTTTATAAGTGGATTGTGGGACTGCGGGGCTTGGGGAACCTGGAGAGAAGCCCTCCAGCTACAAATGGCGCCCAATGGCTCGAGTTTCCACCTTAAACCTGAGAATATTTAATAACCAATTCTAAACAGAGCCAAAACCAGGTTGCTGCTTCTTGTCTCATACGGGCAGCTAGATGCCGCAAAACACGGGTTTGAACACTGGCGGGTTCCTGGTGTGTGCGTTTGACCGGCAGTATGGCGGAAATGAGGCGTCTGCCAGCAGCACATTAAGCTGTGTGGTAGATTTAGTCTTTACTAGTATTTAAAAAAAAAAAAAAAAAAAAAAAAAAAAGGTTTCTGGGCTACACGCTGCTTTAATAAAAGCTTAGACCCACTATTTCTGAGACTTGACTCCCAGAGCTGGCGGAAAATGTACCACTGCCATGTTAAAGTGAAAGCTGAAGTGGGCGGAGCCAACAGTCACAGCGCCATTTCAGTCTTAGAATGGTACAGTTTAAAGCAATAGGCTCAAGATAATATAAAACATAAGCCACGTAAAGATGGCTACCACACAGACAATCTGGATTATGTTGTCTTTGATATTCGTAACTAAAAAAAAACATTTGGTTACAAAAGCTGTTGAGTTATGCCAAAATGTATATTTTAAAGGTACCTTGACTTCAAAATTTGGATATAAGGATATGTTACTTTGAAAAAGAGGTTTTGCTTTTGTTTCCACAGAAAGCCAGAAGCTGTGGATTTGTTCCAGATTAAGATACATCAGGTTTCACCAGCCAAGACCCCCTGAAAGGCCTCCGGTGACACCATGGCCCAGATGATCCAACATCCAGAGCGGTTTCAAGGCAACTGGTTCACACAATACAGCCTCATGGACTACCCCATAGGCCTAAAAATTTTCTTTGCATCCCCATAAGATACAGCGCCCCCCTCCAGCAGGAAGTAGTAAGAGATGCTACGCCCAAATTCCCAAATATACCAAGCTGGCTTTAGAGGTGGAATTGGCTCACTCCCCCTCTAAACCCAGACATATTGCTTAAAAAAAAAAAAATTGGTTAAGAGATTCTTGTGTCCCAAATCAGAAGAGCCCTCTGATGTGGGACAGAGAAAAACCAATATTTTTATTTAAAACAGGTTGATTATAAATGTGATCTCTTTCTAAAAAAGAAAAGGGGATATGATATAGATATATAGGAGAATGTGGAGATGATGAGATAAAAGGGTAGATTAATGAACCTGCTTTTAAAGAAAACTTGTTTGAAATGTCTTACATTGGTATAGATTTTAGTTCATGTTTAAAATGTTTTACATTGGTATAAATTTTAGTTTATTGATACAAACTTTAAGTTAATTTTGTTATACTATATATATGTTTCTATTCTTGTTTGAGGTATTATGTTTATGTAACTCATTTAAAATTGTAATGGATAATTAAAAATAGATTAATAATTAGTCATCTATGATAATCATATTTGTAGCCATGTTAGTTAAGTCTTCTAGGTATACATAGATATATTTCAGATAGATAGGTAATCTTCAAACACTTCATAGACCTAGAGAATATGGCATTTAAATAACTTAGAATTCTGTTGACGTGAGACACAATTGCTCCTGGCTGCACCAATTTGATCCCGAGAGAATGTTGGGCTTCTAAGACATTTCCATTGGGAAGTTTGTCTTCTTGGCACAAAATGGCCTACTGGGCAAAGAACTGCCCTTGCCTTGATGGCTGACAGTACAAATGCAATGCTGTCCTTTCTGGACAAGCGGGACACAAGGAAAGCGACCACTGTACTCTGCCAAGACAGGGTAAGATGGTCTTTCAGAAATCCTGCTTCTGAAAATGGTCTGTCAGATACTCTAGGCCTATAGCCAATTTGAATACACCAACAATGCTGAAAAACATTAGGTGACTGTCCAGGCTGCCAGCTGTCTTGGTCTACTCTTACAAGATTCCCGAAAGTTGCTTGCATCCATCTACCATTTCTCAGGGACCATTATGTTCCTTCTCAGGTCTTTGATGTGGTTGAAAACTAGATAGTTGTAATTTCCTCAGTTATGATAAAAGATAAGTCAGATATAAAACCTTAAACTCACAAATATAAGATAGATAGGACATCTTCTTTAATATTGTAACTATAATTCTTGCTCGGTAATTGTCTTGTTATATGTAATTTTACCATGTTAAAGTTAAAACCTTCCTTTTTAAAAAAAGAAGAAAAGGGGAAGTGCTGTGGATATTGCTCTATATATAAATAAAACACTGGTTGGCAAGTGGCCAGGCAGGAAGTAGGTGGGACAAGGAGAGAGGAGAATTCTGGGAAGCGGAAGGCTGAGGGGAGAGACACTGCAGCCACCGCCAGGAGAAGAGCATGTAAAGACGCTGAGAAGCCACCAGCCACGTGGCAAGGTATAGATTTATAAAAATGGGTTAATTTAAGATAAAAGAACAGTTAGCAAGAAGCCTGCCACGGCCATACAGTTTATAAGTGATATAAGCGTCTGAGTGATTATTTTATAAGTGGATTGTGGGACTGCGGGGCTTGGGGAACCTGGAGAGAAGCCCTCCAGCTACATTATATATGCGTCACATTTAGAGTTCAGTAATCAACAGTCACTTGTTCTCATAATTTGGACCAGTTATAGCTTCTATATTGCCTGCTGACCACTGCAAAGAGACATTTTGATGACCTAGTCTAAGAGCATTACTAATCTATAGATATAAATCTAAGTATCCCAAAGGCAGTTTTACAACAGGTCATTTCTTTCTCAGTAGTCTGCATAACTTTTTCTGTTTGAAAGCTTACAATTTAATAAAATGATCCCAACTCAATTCCAGCAACTCCAGTTCCCCTTAATGTTTCTATGTCCTCCAACCAAAGATTGTGGATATTCAGCAATAGTGCCAAGGCCAATCCCAATAGTCTGTATTGTTTTACAGGATTGTGTGGGCTCATTAAACAACAATTCCATAGGAAGTAACCCAAAACTGAACTAAAAATTTTGCCAAACAAATCTACTAACCTGCAGATAATTAATGCTTCACAATCTGAAAGAAAACAATGGTCAACCTTTAGTAATATATTGGCTGAAGCTGCCCCTTATTCTTTAGATTGATATGAAAAACATCAATATAAAACTCAAAGTAAGTAATCCATGATTACTAAGAGAACTTTGGTAGTTTTTTTTTTAAATGAGGAATACATACAGAAAAGGAAAATAAATACAACCACACACTTGCTTGGTTTGTTTGTCCACTAATGCATTGATAGCAACAAGTGAATATTTAAACAGATAATTAATTGCCTTTATATTGCTTCTCATTTTTCAAAAGAAAAAATTAAACTAATTTTTGCTTGTATTAAAAAAATGTAAACTCCATCTAAGCAAAATTGCTTTTGAAGTAGCTCTTTGCATTTTGTAAGACATACCCATATTTAGGCTTCATAATCTAGATTTCTATCATATAAAGTGATTTTTAGATAACTTGTCTTATTTGCATTATTTCAAGAGATAAGAAAAATACTTTGATATGGAAATATTAAAGCAAAGTGTGGGAGTCTTCTAAATGAAAAATGCAAATATTGTGCTAAATTTTAGATTATTCAAATAATCATAAAGCATAGTTATTGAACAGATGCAACTTTATCATGACCATATATTCTAGAGTCAGTTTTCACATTGGCATAGAATTATCATATAGGTTAGAAAGGCATTATGGATTAAAAAATATTTTTCTTACTCAATGCTTTTATATATTTTTGCTTTTGTTTTTGTTTTTTACAAAAACAACAACAAATCTTGGGGAAAAGGTAGTATTTCTTTGCAATTTGATAATTCTTGTGGAACTGAGGAAAAAGTATCAAATTATGACAGGGTAAGTAACAGTTAATCTGTCCTCCACCTACCTGATCCTCTTCTGTTCCCTACTCCATTCCCCTACAATTCCAATGGCAATGTCCATTCTATTTCCTCTTCACTTTGAAAATCATGTACCCCCTCTTGATCCCTCATTGTTACTTAGCTTCTTTGACTTTGTGGGTTGTACCATGTTTCTCCGTTACTTTATAACTAATATTCAGTTATGACTGTGTACATACCATGTTTTATGGTGATATTTTATTTGTGCTGAAATGTGATTTTATTTGTATGTTAATAAATAAAGTTGCCTGGGGGTCAGAGCTAAGAGCGAGCATTTAACAGAAGTCTGGCAGTGGTGGTAGCACTTGCCCTTAATCCAATCACATGGCAGGCAGAGTCTGTGTGTTCAAGGACATAGCCAGCTTGGAGATATATGCCTTTAATCACAGAGACCTGGAAATCTGTATATACAGGCAGTGACAAGGAGGTCATGTGGTTGGGTTTACAGCCAATGAGAAGGCAGAACAGGAAGTCAATAAAAAAAAAAACAAACACACTGGAAGTAGGTCTCTTTCTCAGGGGAAGGACGACAGTGAAAGCAAGAGGTAAGAAGGTGGTCTTAGCTATTGGCTTCTGCTTGATCTCTGGGCTTTTAACTCTACATTTGGCTCTGTGTTTCTTATGCAATAAGACTGTTCAGAATTACATCTACATTTGGCACACATGTGGCAAGAATTCATTAAAAACTGCCCGGCTTCCCAGCTCCCCAGCTCCCTGGCTCGGCCCAGTGGCCTGGCACCCTGGTTCCCAGGCTTACTGGCTTTTTTCTCCCTCTCTTTTGATTCCCACCTCAGATGTTAGGTAGCTGTTTTGACATTCCCTCAGATTTCTACTGTTCTATGAAGACTTGGTTAGTCAATTAAGATATCAGATAATTTAAAGGAAAAAACTACTTAAAAGAGAAAAAAATTTTCCACAATTAAAAAAATGGGAATTATGTGTATAATAGAAGAGAAATTGGACTTTGATAAAATTTTAGGCAGTCTGAAAATGGAACAACTATATGAAAAGATTAATGTTGATAGGATGTATATTACACCAATTATGTACATTATTACTTTCCTTATCCTTATTTTACTATTTTAAAAGAGAGTCAACTTAAGTGCCAGGATAACAGCCTTAGAAAAACCTGATAAAATGAATTATGGATAAATTCAGACTCAGACAGATGAATTTAAGGGTGAAATAATTACAGGATTGCATTATAAGGTTACAGAAAGAAAGCCTATTTTCACACAGTCAAACTTAATTTATCTGGTAACCATACAGCAGCTAACTGGTCAAGTGAATGCACAAAATAATTGGACTCCAATTGAAATGTTAGATTTAAGAAGGCTTAAGGAGGCAATAGTATCTTATGGCATACATTCCCCATTTGTAAAGCAAATGTTAACTCCTGGTCAACTTGTGATAAGATTATACCACAGGACTGGAAAGAGCTGGTATCTGCTATCCCGGAACCAGGGGCCCAGTTGCAGTGGCATATGTGGTTCAGAGATGAAGCTAAAAACATAGAAAATTAATTGAGGGCTAGAGGTGTGCAAATCTCCCAGGATCAGCTTGTTGGAGAAGGCCAATATGCTGAAATACAAAGACAATATTTATATGATAACCAAACACTAATTCTCTGTTGAATGGCAGCCTTGAATGCATGGGACAGAATTGAGGAAGCAGGAAAGAAACCTGAGTCATTTACAAAAGTTATACAGGACCCAAAAGAATCATTCACAGATTTCTTACAAAGAGTGACTTCAGCAGTAAATAGAATGGTCCCAAATTCAGAAGCTAGCCAGATAATAATCAAATCTTTGGCTTTTGAGAACGGGAATGCAGCATGCAAGAGAATAATCAGGCCATTAAAGGCAAGATCTGCACCCTTGGAAGATTGGATTAGAGGCACTTTTAATGTTGAGTCTCATGACCATGATGTTATGTGGATAGGATAAACAATTTCAAGAGGTTTGAGGAATGTAAGATGTTTTGGATGTGGAAAGAAAGGACATTTGAAAAGGGACTGTAAACAGGTCATTCCTAGAAACAATGTTTCTTCAAGGAACAATGGCAATAAAATGCCCCTTCCTTCTGGAGTGTGCAAAAGGTGTGGTAAGAGTAAACATTGGACCAATGAATATAGATAAACAAGGGACAGGAAAGGTAATACTTTGCCTCGGTCTTTGGGAAACTCCCACAGGGGCCTCAGGCAGCTCCCACAGAAAATCAAGTTCAGACCTTTCCTGCAGTCATAGAAGAAACCCCTACTCAGAGCAATTAAATAACCAAATACCTATTGGAATAAACCAGGCTGCTTGGGGTGATGGAACAGCTGAGACATAGAGAACAGAAAATTCAGGAGAAACCATAAAGAAAAATTTTGGCAAACTTCTATAAATGAACAAAGACCAAAATTAACAATAAGAATAAATGATGTTTTGTTGTCTGGTCTGGTAGACACAGGTGCTGATATGACCATAATGGTACCAGAATTTGACATCCAACTTGGCCTCTTCAGGAGATAAACATTCAGCTGTTAGGAACTGGAACATTATCTCAAGTAAAACAGAGTGCAAGATGGCTCGCATGTATAGGTCCAGAAGGACAGAGAGGAAAATTAAAACCACATGTGGCTAACATAGCTATGAACCTGTGGAGTCTAGACCTGTTGCAACAATGGAATACACAGATTAACATCCCTCCAAATTCAGAAAGTAATCATAAACTAGCACGTTTCTGACAAAAATACTAGAAGGAATTATTATAATGAGTGGTCACCAGCCATCCAGATTATACAAGAACAGGGCACAACATCTGATGATCTTCCAAAGACACTAAGAGGTCCACATTTAAAATGGTTAAAAGATAAGCCAGTATGGGTTCAGCATTGGCCTTTAACAACAGAGAAACTCCAGGCTTTAGAAGAGCTGGTAGGAGAACAGTTAAATGCTCAGCATATTGAAGAATCAACCAGCCCTTGGAATTCTCCTGTATTTGTTATTGAAAAAAAAATCTGGTAAATGGAGAAGGGTAACAGACCTTAGGGCAATTAACAAAGAAATTCAGCCAATGGGCTCTCTACAATCTGGAATTCCTTTGCCTACAAAAGTATGGCCTCTTATGCTTATTCATTTAAAAGACTGTTTCTTTTCAATACCCTTACAAGAAAAAGACAGAAAGATTTGCCTTCACGGTGCATACTTATAATAATACTAATTCTCAACCGGTTAAGAGATACCAATGGAGGGTCCTCCCACAGGTAATGTTAAATAGCCCAAGCCTGTGCCAATATTTTGTGCAACAGCCATTGGAAGTGATATGTAAAAAATTTCCTAAATCTATAAATTATCATTATATGGATGATATTTTACTAGCTGACTCAAATGCAGATACTTTAGAAAAAATGTTTGAAGAAGTAAAAGAAAAATTTGCCTTGCTGGGGATTACAAATTACTCCTAAAAAGATACAAAGAGGAGATTCTATTAATTATTTAGGATATAAAATAGAGCTACAAAAAATTAGACACCCAAAGGTGAAAATTAGGAGAGATCGATTACAGACTCTTAATGACTTTCAAAGATTATTTGGAGACATTTCTCATCTACGAATTATTGTTGGGGTAAAATATGATGAACTGAATAATTAGTTCAAAACCTTAGAAGGTAACAAGGACTTAAATAGTCCAAGATAATTATCACCTGAAACTGAGAAAGAATTGGCCGTGGTAGAAAAGAAAGTACATGAAGAACATATGGATTGTATTGATCCAAAGCTGGATTGCATTTTGGTTATTTTACCTTCTAGGCATTCTCCTACAGGAATTTTAATGCAGAGGGAAGATGTTGTATTGGAATGGATATTTTTTACCAAATAAACTGAGTAAAAATTAAAAAGTTATGTGAAAAAAAATCTCAGACTTGATTTTGAAAGGAAAATTGAGACTTTGTCAATTAGCAGGAATAGACCCATCAGAAATTGTCATACCTTTAACTAAGGAAGACATTGAAAAATTATGGGCAGAAAGTGAACCTTGGCAAAGAGCTTGCAGTGATTTTGGGGAGAAATTAACAACAAATATCCCAAAAGCAATAGAATTGTTCTTAAAAAGAAAGCTGATTGGATTTTGCCTCGAATTGTATGGGATAAACACAGATTTGGAGTTCGTACATTTTATACAGATGCAAAAAAACAAGAAAATGCTGGTTACAAATCAAAAAATTTAAATAAAGTGGTTCAAAGTCTTTATAATTCAGTTTAAAAATCAGAATTGTATGCTATTCTGTTGGTATTAATGGAGTTTTCAGAACATCTCAACATAGTTACTGACTCTCAGTATGCTGAAAGAGTGGTATTACATAATGAGACTTCAGAATTTATCCTTGATGCATCAGAATTAACTTCACTATTTTTTCAGTTACAAGATATAATCAGGAAAAGGAGTCATCCTTTATATATAACTCACATCCAATCCCATACGGATCTGCCAGGCCCTCTAGCACAAGGTAATGATGAGATTGACAAATTATTGATAGAAAATGTGCTGGAAGCCTCAGAATTTCATAAAAAACATCATGTCAATAGTAAAGGTTTCAAAAAGGATTTTTCCATAACCTGGCAATAAGCCAAAGAAATTGTAAAGAAATGTCCTACTTGTTTCTTTTACAATCAGACTCCATTACCAGCAGGATGTAACCCAAAGGGTACTCAGAGGAATGAAATCTGGCAGATGGACATGTTTCACTTTGCAGAATTTGGATAATTGAAATATGTACACTATACCATTGATAGTTCTTCAGGACTTCAATGGGCAACTACTTTGGGTTCTGAAAAAGCTGATTCTGTAATCACTCATTTGCTGGAAATTATGGCCATCATGGATATACCTGCACAAATCAAAACTGACAGTGCTCCAGCATATGTTTCTGTTAAAATGAAACAGTTTTTTGCTTATTACAACATAAAGCATATTATAGGTATACCACATAATATTAAGAGCCAAGCAGTTATAGAAAGATCAATCAGAACTCTAAAGGACATGCTAAATAAACAGAAAGGGGTAAGAAAACCCATTAGAAACATATTACATAATCCTCTATTATCTTTGAAGTTTCTCAATGCAAATGAGAAAGGAACAACAGCTACAGAGAGATATTGGATAATAGAAAAAAACTACAGAATTAAATCAGCCTATATACTTTAAGGATGTGCCGACCTCAGAATGGAAACCAGATTATGTGTTATGTTGAGGACAAGGTTTTGCTTTTGTTTTTACAGGAGAAGATAATCTGTGGATACCATCAAAATTGACAAAGGTTTGATTTGAAAAAGAGAGACCTCTTATTTAGAAGAGGTGATAGTTCATTAATCAGCATGAACATACAATTTAAACTAACTTATAACATTGACACATGCCTTTTCATTTAATCTGATATAACTTGCCAAAAGGGAACCTCCACAAATTAGTCTTGGGAAAAGTTTTTGTCTTTTAGGAAAATGAAGGCTAAGGAATCTGAAGAACACTGGACAAATGAGACAACAGAAGAAAAAGAACAAATCATCTAAAAAAATGTCCCAAGAAGAAGAGTAAAATGGCTTATTGGTGTATCATCTATAAAATCTCATAAGTCTTCCTAAATGTTTGTTTCTGGTCTTCTCTAATGACATTTAACACTATTGGTCTTATTGTAGTCCCAGTTCAATTAAAATTTAAAGCTGGCTTTGGAGTTAAAGAATGGCTCTCTCTTTCTTTAAACCCAAGCACGTTGTCTGGTAATTTTCATTGTTTAGGAGGGTTGTTTACAAGTTGTTATTAAGGGTTAAGAAACAGGCTAAGCAAAGGAGATTAGATTTAAGGTTCTTGTTTCAAAAAAAGGATATACAGAAATGATAGAATGGATGGTAGATTATTGAATCTGCTCTGAAAAATAATGAGAAGATATAGATATGATATAGGTAAAAGATAGATTATTGAATCTACTTTTAAAAGACAATTACTAGTTTTAAATACTTTACATTGGATTGGATTTCATATATTGTATACAAATTATATATATTGAGATTGATATTGTTAGAAAATTCTATACTTATATATTTCTAATCTTGTTCAAGATATTGTACTTATACCATTCATTTAACAATGTAATGAAACTTGCTAATCCTTGAGTGTTATTATTTCCAACTATTAGGATATAAAGAAATGAAAGTTAGTAGTTAAACATTACAATAGAACTTGTAGTCATATTAGGTATGTTTTCAAGATTGAGCAGATATATTTTAGACAGGTTATCTTCAAACCCTTCAGAGATCTACAGAATATGGAATTTAAAATGTTTTTATAACTTAGAATTTTTTTCCTTTTTTTCAACTTTATAACGTTTCTTTTTTTTTCTTTTTTTTAAATTTTATTTTACAATACAATTCAGTTCTAAATATTAGCCATGGAGTCCCTTGTTCTCCCCACTCCCCTTCCCCCCAGCCCACCCCCCATTCCCACATCCTCCAGGCAAAGCCTCCCCCTTTTTTATGACTGTGAGACATGTCGGCTCTTGGCAGTACCAATCTACTGCAGAGAAGATATGGTCATTGAAGAAACTGCATATTGAGTTAACTTTCATTGTGTAAAAAGTTAGCCACTAGACAACAAATTATCCTTGAATTGACTGCTGACAAACAGGACAAAAATGGAAAGAAAGGACATGAAACAAAGGACTATCAGTTCTTGCCAAGAGAAAAGTGGTTGTGGCTTTAGCAACAGGCATCCTCTGAGGCCAGGACAATATGGCACTGTCCCTGAAGTGGCCTTTGCAATCTGGAAAAGGTACAGTACCCTTTTCTTCAAAGGCAGCTGAACAAGCAGCGGACTGATGGATTCTGATATGCAGTGGAACAGCAGCTGAAGCAGTTATTCTTGAAAGAGTAACTAATCTGAAAGAGTCTAAGCTCTCAATAGTAGACTGGCATTCAATAAAGGAGTTGAAGCCACCCACAACCTGAGAAGAAAGGGATGAGGAGAAGAACGGGATGCCGAGATGAAGCCATACACACAAGCCAAGAAGTATGGACAGCTGAATTAAAAAAAAAAAAAACACCAACAATTTCCAGAGTTTAAAATCCTGAATCATGACAGGACACTAGTGGAATTCAGGTGTTTCTGGTACATGGACTGCTCTCACCAAATGTGAGATTGAACTGTTGGCCTTGTGTATGTCCTAATTCACTTAAGAGTCTGTCAGATACATTAAGCCTATAGGCTGAAGATGATGCCCCAATGCTACAGAGAAACCTTGGGTGATTGTCCAGGCAGCTGGCTATTTCTGTCAACTCACAAATTTTTTGGAAGCCATTTGTGTGCACTTCCGGTTTTTATTTTTAGATAATATTATTTCCTTCTAGGGTCTCTGAGGGAGTTAAAGATTAGATACTTATAGTTATAGTTAAAGATTAGATAGTTATAGTTTTCCTTGTTAAGAATTTTGGAAAAGAAACTCCGTAAAGAGGTGTAAGTGTATAAATTTTAAAGACATTATAAGTTAGTTCTGTTAGTAACATAAGTTAGGATAGAAAGGGAATCAGGTACATTTTGGATTTACCAAAATAGGATAGATAATGGAATTATTTTCTCTGAATTTGCCAAATGCAAATGGACTACACATTGTTTAGGTATTTATTGCTTGTATATATTGTATATAGCTACTGTACTTTTTGTATATAGTTTTTCTTATATTAGTTATTACTTTTTTTCCTTTTTTCTTTTTATTAGAAGAAAAGGGGGAAATATGGTGATATTTTATTTGTGCTGAAATGTGATTTTATATGTTAATAAATAAAGTTGCCTGGGGGTCAGAGCTAAGAGCAAGCCATTTAGCAGAAGTCTGGCAGTGATAGCACATGCCTTTAATCTGATCACATGGTAGGCAGAGTCTATGCGTTCAAGGACATAGGCACCTTGGAGACACACACCCTTTATCTTTATACCAACCATAGAGACCTGGAGGTCTGTACAGACAGGCAGTGATGAGGAGGTCATGTGGTTGGGTTTACAACCAATGAGAAGGCAGAGCAGAAATTCAATTTAAATACAGACACACTGGAAGTAGGTCTCTTTCTCAGGGGAAGGATGACAGCGACAGCAAGGGGTAAGAAGGCCATCTTAGCTCTTGGCTACTGCTCGATCTCTAGGCTTTTAACTCTGCATTTGGTTCTATGTTTCTTATTTAATAAGACTGTTCAGAATTACATCTACAATGTTTGTCTTTCTGGGTCTGGATTACTTCACTTGGGATGATCTTTTCTAGTTCCACCCATTTGCAAGCAAATTTCCTGGTGTCATTGTTTTCAACAGCTGTTAGAATTCTGTAAATGTACCACATTCCTTATCCACTGTGTAAGTGTTCCACATTTTCTTTATCCATTTTGAGTCATATTTGTTCAAATTTCTGGCTATTATGAATGAAGATGCTATGAACATAGTTGTACAAGTGTCCTCCTGGTATGGTGCGGTATCCTTTGGGTATGCCCAGGAGTGGTATAGTTGAATCTTGAGGTAGATAGATTCTCAATTTTCTGAGAAACCACCATATTTATTTCCGAAGTGGCTGTACATTTTTTCACTCCCATAAGCCATGGATAAGTGTTCCCCTTCCTCCACATCCTTGTTAGCATGAGCTGTCACTTGTGTTTTTGATCTTAGCCATTCTGACAGGTATAAAATGGAATCTCAGTGTCCCTTTGATTTTCATTTCCCTGATGGCTAAGGATGTTGCACATTCCTTTAAGTGCTTCTTAGCCATTTGAAATTACTCTGTTGAAAATGATCTATACCCCATTTCTAATTGGCTTATTTTGTTTGTTAATGTCTAATTTTTTGAGTTCTTAGAGAGAGATAACTGGGGTCTGGAAGCATCTTTGGGATTAGCTGGAATCCTAGAGCAATGCAAACTGAAGGAATCTATTAGGGTAACTCTGGCGAAGACTCCTATCAATAGGTGATACAGACCCTTAACCAGACATCTCTTGTAACAAAGCAAAACTTCCAGTGGAAGGACTGGTACAGCAATGCAGCCACAAACCCTTTAACCTACAATTTGTCCTGTTCACAAGATGTGCTGGGGGAAAGATGGCACAGAAATTGTGGGAGCAAACAACTAATGACTGACACAACTGCAGATGCATACCCTGAGAGGAGCTCCCCACAAAGGGCCAGGACCCATAGGCAGCATACCTCAGAGACCTAAGATGGAACTGAACACGGATGGCCACAAGAGCTAATAAAATGTTTCCTAATGATATTCTGCTATACTTATAGATTGATGCCTAGCTCCACTAAGCAACCAATAGAAACAGATGCAGAGAACCACATCGAAACATTGGGTGGAGCACTGGGAATCTTCTGGAAGAAAAGAGGAAAGATTGTAGGACTGAATGGTATCAAGGGCAACACAAGAGATCCCAGAGAACCTACTAACCTGGGCTCATAGGGGCTCACAGAGTCTGAACTGACAACAAGGGACCCTATAGGGCACTGACCTAGGCCCTCTTCACATGTTTCAGTCGTGTAACTTAGTCTTCATGTTATAATCCCAACACTGGAAGCAGAGGCTGTCTCTGACCCTTTCATTGTTTTTAGTACCCTATTCCTCATACTGGATTGTCTCATCTAACCTTAACAGAAGAAAAGATGCCTAGTCTCACTGCAAATTGATATACCATGGCTGGCTTTTATCCATGGGAGGCCTACCTATATATGAAGATAAACAGTATAGGAGGAGTGGATGGGGCATTGGTGGTTGGTGAGGAGGTGGCAGGAACTGGGAAGTTGGAAGGGAGAGGAAACTTTGATTGGGACAAATAAATATGAAAAAGTAGTTATTCTGTCAATGTTTAAATAACTCTAAGAATTATAGTGTAGCTAGAGTTTTCTTGCCTGACCAACAGTCAGGACAAATCTCTCTTACCCTCCAGTCCCACAACCACTCAGACCCAACCAAATAAACACACAGAGACTTATATTACTTATAAACTATACGGAAGTAGCAGGCTTTTTGTTAACTATTTTTTAAAAAAAAAAATCTTAAACTAACCCATGTCTATAAGTCTGTAAGTTGCCACATGGCTTGTGGCCCTCTGGTACCTTACATCTTGCTTGTCATGGCAGTGGATGGCAGAATCTCTCTGACTCAGCCTTCCACTTTCCAGAATTCTCCTCTTTCTTTGTCCCACCTATACTTCTTGCCTGGCTATTGGACAATCAGTGTTTTATTTATTAACCAATCAGAGCAACACATTTAACATACAGAATATCCCACATCACTTTCCCTTTTTTAAATATTTTAACTTTTACATAGTAAAAATATAAATAACAAAACAATTATCAAGCAAGAATTACAGTTACAATATTAAATAATATAGCCTATGTATCTTATATTTGTGGGTCTAAGGTTTTATATCTAACTTATATTTTATATAACTGAGGAAATTATAACTATCTAGTCTTTAACCACATCAGAGAACACAGAAGGATATACTATTACCTGAGAAATGCTAGAAGGATGCAAACAACTTTCGGGAGTATTGCAGGGTAGACAGAGACAGCTGGCAGCCTGGACAGTCACCTAATGTTCATTTGTAAAGTTGGGGCATCTGTCTTTAGCCCACAGGCCTAGAGTCTGTCAGTCACTTTTCTCCATGTCTTGTAGAATGTTTGCCAGTTTACTCTGTGAAGCAGGAACCTGAAGAACCATTTTGTCAAACAAAGTTTAGTGGACACCTTCCTATGGGTCCTGCATGTTCAGTTGATCAAGCAGTCCAGGCAAGAACAGTTTTTTGCCCAAATGGCTATTTTTGCCAAGGCAAAGATAAACTCCATATGGAGTGTTGATGCCCATCCTCCTCTCTGAAGTAAATTGGTGCTGCCAGGAGCAGACATGACTAGACATTGTTTAGGTATTTACTGCTTGTATATATAGTATATAGTTATTGTACTTTTGTATATAGTTTTTTATATTAGTTATAACTTTTTTCCTTTGTTATTTTTATTAAAATAGAAAGGGGAAAATATGGTGATATTTCATTTGTACTGAAATATGATTTTATTTGTATGTTAATAAATAAAGTTGCCTGGGGGTCAGAGCTAATAGCAAGCCATAGCAGAAGCCAGGTGGTGGTGGCACAAACCTTTAATCCAGATCACATGGCAGACAGATCTCTGTGTGTTCAAGGATACAGCCAGCATGGAGACACATGCCTTTAATCTCATTACCAACCATAGAAGACCTGGAGGTCTGTATAGAGAGGCAGTGATGAGGAGGTCATGTGGTTTGGTTTATAGCCAATGAGAAGGCAGAACAAAAAGTCAATAAAAAGATACACAGGAAGTAGGTCGCTTGCTGAGGGGAAGTACAGCAGCAGTAGGAAGGGTAAGAAGAAGGGTTTTTAGTATTAGCTCTTACTAGTGCTCTGACCCTTGGGCTTTAAACTCTGCATTTGGCTCTGTGTTTCTTACTTAATAATAAGACTGTTACATCTACATTATAGTGCCCATGTTTTCTTGTTTCACAAGGAATTTTCATGTTTCACAAAGAAAAAGAGGGACAAAGGAACAGAAGCTAACAAAACACTGGGGTGTGGAATATTCCTATATATTCTGTGAATACATGTTGCTCTGATTTGTTTAATAAAAAAGCTCACTGGTAGGTAGCAAGCCAGGAAGTATATATGGGACAACCAAACTAAGTGTAGATAAGAAATATGAGTTAATTTAGAATGTAAGTGTTAGCCTATACTAAGCCTGAGCATTTGTAATTGATATTAAGCATCCATCTTGGATTTTTGGGAACTGGTATGCAGGAAAGAAACTTGTACCAACAAATGGTACCTGACCATTTGCCGACTAATTCCACATAAGAGCTGAGAGACCTTGGGAAAGGGCTCTAGACACACAGAAACTGAGCCAAGAGTCACTTCTTAGTATCCTGTCTCTCATGCCAGCTGTGGTATAGGGACATACCTCCTACTTGCTGATTGTGACTTGAGCCACCAGTGCACCATGGGATAAGCTACATGGTGGGTTCCCACAGTCTCTCACGCCAGTTGCAGTACAGAAAACTGTCTACAGGGGGCTGCCTATGGGAGAGAGCCAGCTGCCAACACAGTTGTAGAGAGCATAGCCATGCCATTTTAAAGCAGTTTAAAGGCTCATGTAGTGAGAAAAAGATTACACCTATGCAGTAAAGACATGAAAAAAGCTTCTAAATGGGTTACAGTATGTTTAAAAATAGACATAGTCTTGGGAGAAAAATGGGAAAGAGTATATACAGTCTTAGATTTAAAAAATGTAGTTTAAAAATAATAATGTCCTTAAAAAGGGAAAGACTAATAAAAATTATAGTAAGTCACATAAAGATGAAAAATACACAGGGAATTGCGATTGTTTTTGTTATTGTGTTGTCTTTAGATTTTCTGATTGCCAGTGAAGGAATGGCAGCTGTTAAGGTATATTAGATTATGAAAACTGCTTGATTAAACCAACCTATATTTAAAATATGTCTTGACTTCAAAATGTATGTCAAAAGATATGTTATTTTGGGGAAGAGGTTATGCTTTTATTTCCATGAGAAATGAGAGGCTGTGGGTTCATTCAAGGTTGTAGATAAACAGCTTTGATCCAGAAATATCCCCTGAAACCGTGGCTAAAGACAAAAAGTAATAAACTTAGAAAAATTACAAAACATGTAAGGTATGGTTGATCTGCTCAAACATAAAACAATCATCTTTGACTGACTTGTATAGAATACATAGTCTACATTTGTATTAATACAGATATGTATGTTATCTTTAAATTTTATATATTTTGAGAGCAAGGAGAACAGACACCAATAAAAACAGATGGCCAAGGTGATCTAGCATCCAAAACAGCTTCAAGGATTCTGGCTGAGATGATTCAGCTTCACAGACTATTACAGCCAACACTACCAGCTCCCCCAAGCAAAAGGAAGAGAACAATGCCCACATTCCAAAATTATTAGTTATAAATGTTTTTTATCATTTAAGGTTGGTAGATTACAAATTTGTAGCTGAAGATTTTCTGTGTCCCAGCCTGCCAGTGGTCAGGACAACTCTCTCTCACCTGCCAGTCCTGCAGCTGCTTGGACCAAAGCAAATTCACAGAGAGTTATATTACTTATAAACTATATAACTATGGCAGGCTTCTCACTACCTAATTCTTATAGCTTAAATTAACCCATTTCTATAAATCTATAGCTTGCCACGTGACTCGTGGCTTACCCATATCTTATATCATGCTTCTCATTGAGGTGGCTAGCAGCCATCTCTCTGTTTCAGCCTTTAACTTTCCAGAATTCTCTTCTCTCTTTGTCCTAGCTATGCTTCCTGTCTCGATACTGGCCTATCGGCACTTTATTTATCAATAAATCTTCCATAGCACAAATTGTTGTTGATAATGGAAAAAAATTAAAGATTATATCTCAGGGATCTCACTCTGAAAAGAAAAAGTGGGAATATAGAAATGATAGGATAAATGGGTATATTATTAAATCTATCTTTAAACTACAAAAGCAACTATCAGTCTTAAATACTTCACATTGGTATGGATTTTGGCATATTGATGCAAATTTAAAGCTAATTTTATTATACTGTACATATGTTTCTATTCTTGTTTGGAGTATTGTATTCATGTAATTCAGTCAAAAATGTAATGTATGATTAAGAAATATAAATTAATAGTCACCTATAATAGTCAAATTTATAGTCAATTTAGGTATGATTTTAAGGTCATACACAGATATATTTTGATAGATAGATGGTCTTCAAACACTTCAGAGATCTACCAAATATGGAATTTAAGATAACTTAATAATATATCATGACAATGAGACATGCCTGCTCCTGGCAGCATTGTACTTCAAAGAATATGATGGACATCAAAGAAACCTTATGTGGAATTTACTTCTTTTGGGCAAAGCTAGACATTTGGGCAGAGAAACTTCTCTTGCCTCAGTTGCTGACAGTATATTGTCCAAACTAGAAGAGAATGATGCAAAAGAAAGCATTTGCCACCAGACTTTGCCAAGTGAAGTTAGGAGAGTTCTTCAAAATTTCCTGCTTCAGAGAAAAGTCTGTCAGATATTCTAGCCCTATAGCCCAAAGATGGATGTCCCAATGTTACAAAAGAATCTAGGGTGAGTGTCCAGATACCCAGATGTCCTTGTCAGATAACATTTCACCCTTCTGGAGTCTTTGATCAATTGAAGACTATATATTTATAGTTAACATTTTAATTAGTTATAATAAAAGATAAATTAGATATAAAACTTTAGAGTCACAAAGATAAAATAAGTAATAGAATATTTTCTCTATGTTTGCCAGATACAAATGAACAATATATCTTAACTATAATTCTTACCTGATAACTATTTTTTATTTTATATGATTTTACTGTGTTAAAGTTAAAACATTCCTTTTTAATTAGACAAGGTGATAGAAATTTAGAAAATCCTATACACTGTGTAAATATATGTATTGTTTTTCTTTATAATTGTGGCAGCCTTTTAAGTAGTGGCTGTCCTAATCAGCAACTGCATCTTTGCTGCTACCAGTAGTGGTTAGGAAGTAAGGCCCACAGCCTGAGGCACAGACTCTTTCAAAGCTAAGATGGGAACTTATGTAAATCTCTGAACCTCTAAAGAACTCAAGATTTGAAGGTTGAGGTAGAATTCTGGTCACTCAGAGAGGCTGAATAGCAAATACCTCAACTCCTCTCCTTGTTCATGCCTCCCCAAAAGCCAGGTGTCCTTGTTACAGCCCCCACTTAAAAGTCTTTTTATACCTGGTTCCTTCCTACCACTTCCTGTCAGTTAGTTGCTGACTCAGCCTCCTGACCATAGGTTAATTTTATTTAATCAAACAAATGTCAAACCTTTGAATCCATAAACAAATGTTCCAGAGCATAAATAAAATAACACATCCGAAAATAATATTCTACAACAAATATACATTATTTTGATTGTTTTAATAAAAAGGCTGACTGGCCAATAGCCAGCCAGGAAGTATGGGCAGGACAACCAAACTAAGGTTGCTGGGATGAAGATGAACAGTCAGAGGAGATGCTAGCAGATACAGAGGAAGCAGAACATACACAAAATGAGGTAACAAGCCATGACCCACATGGCAGGAGGTAGCTTGTTGCCTATGGGTTAAAGGGAAAACAAGTATTAAATACCTCTTGCACTTATTTTCAAGGCTCTTTAATTGACAATAGCATATTCTATTCTGAAAATATGTATATTTCACTATCTATTATACTCCCTCTACTAAATGTAAATATGTCCCTTCTGTATTTTTTATGTAACACTTTGAGATATTTTCTGAATAGCCAAAAAATAAAAGTAAAAGGAGAGTTCTATGAATTTTATATGGTTATACTTAAATAATCACATATCTCCTAGAGATGTATATGTGTGTTTGTGTGTGTGTGTGTGTGTGTGTGTGTGTGTGTGTGTGTGTGTGTTACAGTTGATAATTCTATAAACACTAATTCTATATTAGGTATTATCTTAAAATATTGATTTTGATTTCTGAAGGTTGTAAATCAGTGATTTCTTAACATCTGCATTGTGACTTTTTGGAGTTCCAATGATCCTTTCACAGGGATCAACAATGACCATCAGAAAACACAGATATTTGTTTTTTACCCTTTACTCTTTTCTCTTTGGGGGCCACCACCTAGTTCCCCAAAATATCATACGAGGAGGTTTATTGTTACTTACAAATGTCCTGACTTAGCTTTGCTTGCTACTAGCCACCTTTTCTTAACTTAAATTATCCGGTCTACCTTTTACCTCTGGGCTTTTACCTTTCTATATTTCTGTATATCTTTTATTTCCTTCTTATTCTGTATTTGGCTGTGTGGCCGGGCTGCTGGCTCCATCTTTTCTTGCTCCTTGTTCCTTTCTTTCCATATTTCTCCTCCTATTAATTTACTCTGCCTGCCAATCCTTCCTACCCTTTCCCCTGCCTTTCTATTGGATATTCAGCTTTTTATTACACCAATCAGTTATTTAAGAGAGGTGAAGTAACACTTCACAGAGTTAAACATATGAAACCTAAAAGCATACAACACAACTTCGAATCATTAAACAAATGTTCCACAGCATAAACAAATATGGCACATATTAAATTAACATTCTACAACATTTTCTCCTGTTTGTCTAAATAAAAATGAAAGATTTCAACTTTAACATAGTAAAACTACATTAAACAAATATAATTATCAAGTAAGAATCAATTTGCAATACTCAGTCCATTTTCATTTACCAAATTCAGAGAAAATACTACATTATATACCTGATCTTAGTGAATCCAAAATTTTATACCTAACTACCTAACTTACTTGTTATCATAACTAAGGAATCTATATCTCTAATAACTTAAAATTTGTGTCAATATATTATATTCTTCTACATGATAACAAATATCCATAATGCATGAAAAAAAAAACAAAGACAATTCACACCACCAAACTCTTGGGAATGTGCATATCATTTTCTCTAGACTGCTCCATATTGTCTGTAGGTGAAGGCCTTTTCAAGGGTCCCTGAAAAAATTTTGAGATAATGGCCAAGTACTAGGAGGACCAGCAGTAACCTTTGTTGATATATATATATATCACCTGTCAAGATTCAGGAAGTCTCACTTGATCAAACTTGATCCATACTAACCTGGAACAAAGCCACAAACTTTTGTTTTCTGGCAAAACTTCTCCAAACAAAGCATTGCATTTTTAAAGTTACATTTTATAAATATATTTTTGACTTCCATTTTAATGTTAGGCATTCCTAAAATATACAGGCTGGTTTACTTCAACAGTACATCTTTCAAGTCCAGGTCTTTTAGCACCTGTCATTTTCTTTTCAGCAATCAAAAAGTTCAAATTCAACACAATAACATACAGGATCCAGATTCCCTGTGTGTTTCCCATCTTAAGTGGCTTTTTTTTATATTTGTTCTCTCTTTAAGGTCTTTATTATTTTTAAACTATTTCTTTCTTTCTATGACTGTCTAAACATATATTCTTTCTTTCTTAAGCCTATGTACATTGTAAAACACACTAGAACATGTTTAGAGCTTTTCCCCCATTTAGACCTCTTTTACTGCATATCTCTAATCTTTATGACCACATGAGCAAACTTTAAACTGCTGAGCTACATATAGATCTTCCCAGTGTCTCTTGGCTGGCTCTGCCTGATCTTGGGTCATAAAATCCAAGCCTAAAATGTGTGGCCTGTTTGGAGTTGTGTTTCACTAGGAACTGCATTCAACCCCCTAACTTTGGAATGCTGGTGCCCTGCACTGTGGCAGGCATTTTTTTTTTTTATTTTTTGCTCCTACTTAATGTACTGACAAGGGCCCACTGTCCAGCAGTAACTGTCTGGCAGAAAGTCTTAAAGGAGCTATGTCCTGTTATTTGTTTTGTTATGTTTTATTTTCAAGCTTTCTCATGCCCTACAAAATTACACTTGTGAATTAGCAATGAAAATCATTTTATGATAGGGGGTTACCATAACCTGAGGAATTTTGTTACATTGTCACAGCACTGTAAAGGTTGAGAACCACTGCCATAGATTTTAATATTCATCATGAATAGTAGCTATAAAAAGTTCTAGTTCTGTTATTAGTAGCAAATCATCAGGATATATTACTATATTTGTGTCTTTAGCTATTACTGAAATGGGTCAATAAAAACACATAAATCGGGTTTTTATAGACTTCAACAAAATATTAACATACCTCCTAACAAAAATTTAAAAGATATACTTATTTTAACCCTACCTACTAGTCTCCAAATGGATATTTGAGAGACACAATCTACTGTTCATTTTTAGTACACTCGTTGAGAAAATAAAAGTTTACAAAAATTTTAAGGGGATCTCCCCTCTTATAAATAACACAGTGGATTGACTTTGTTCAGAAGTAAACATTTAGGATTTTTTTGGAAGCAGTTTAAATGGAAATCTAGTAATTGTGGGGAGCTGGCATTACAAGAACATTTGCCATTTTACAAAAAATATGTCTATGACTACAGTTTTGGGTTTATTGACATGGATTAGAGAAGAAAATTAAGATCATTGCATTTATTACTGTATGAGTAACTAAAAAGACTAAATAAGCTAAAGTAACAGAATATTTCATAGAAAAAGATAGAACTAAACCATGTTTTTTGGAATAATCTTAATAAATCAGAACAGGCTACTATAAAGAAGAAATCATTTACAGTCTGGGTATATAATCAGGTGTAGTTTACTCATCTAGCATATATGATGTCCTCAGTCTGATATACAGCACCACAAATAAAGGGATGATATTTAGACTTTTAGGAGGTTTTAATTATTTAAAAATATACAAACAGATGCATTCTGTTATAAAACAATGACCATAAAAACTTATTTATATATAAAATTTGTTCAGTATTTTGTAAGCAGACAGTACATTTTTCAAGTGTTTGTGACTCATTCCAAATATTGGTAATTTATTAAGCCATAAAGATAATTCCTTATGTTCTGATCTTTGCTAAGTGCTTTTACAATATTGTTGTTATTACATTGTGACAGAAATGTTTACTATACTGTAAAAAACACCTTCCAGAATTTGAATAAAATATAAAGGGAGCTTCAGATTAAGATATTAATGATTATGTATCGTGACAGAATAACACTTCAAAAGATTCTGTGTATGGAGAGAAAAGTTCACTGAAAAGTAACTTATTGACACGAAAAGTAATATTATTGCAATGGAAAAGATGAAGATGTCCCAGAGGATATGACAATGAGAAATTCATCACATTTCTGACACTATTAATACATATTTTATAACAAAGAATTATAAATTTTGAAGTGTTGTGTAAAATGATTCAAATTTAAAATTGTTGATTTTAAAATATTAAAGCACTGAAAAGATATTTGTTCTATATGATAACTTATGGAAGCAAATAAAAATAAACTCAAGTATTCAAACTAAATAAATACATGAATAAATTAAACTTAAATATAATTTCCAATAAATATTTTTATGTAGATATTGTGTGATTGTATGAAAATCATTAAAAAATAATGTATTTCTTTCAGAGATTGATGACTAGGTATATAATAAGAGTATTACAACTGTTTTAGGTAATTTCCCTACCTAAAAATTCCATGAGTTATTATTTTCCATATGATTCATTGATACTTAAAAGATTAATCTGTTTTGAGAATTTTAAGACATAATATACATTTAAATATTTTCTGTAGTATATTTATAACTTAGAGTTTGAAAAAATAATTCTTAATTTTTAAATTAACATACAAAGCATGGGTTTCATTATATTTTCATAATAATTTGCTCTTATTAGTCTTTCTCATCCTTGTTTTACTTTGTTCTGTTCACTCCATCCGAAATATGCCTTAATTTACTTTATATTCACTTCTTCTATCATGTTAATTTTCCACACTTTCTCCATCAGATCTCGTTCACTACTTTTTAAAAATTTTAATATCTACACATCTACACACTTGCACACACATAAATCTCAATCTACATTTGAATTTTAATACTGTTTTTTACCATTGGTTTCACATGAATTTTGTTGAATCTATAGAAAACATTTTGTAATAAAGCCTTTTTAACAATATCAATTATGAGAATACAAGAGGTACATAAAAATTAACTTTAAGAGAATCAAAGTCTTCAATGTAAAGCTGGAAACATTTAACCATTGCTTATGAGGATATAGTAAAAGAGGAATGCTCATTCACTGTTGATGGAATTGCAAACTGGGCCAGCCCTCTGGAAATAAGTATGAAAAATTCTAAATCTAAAAAAATTCCACTATATATCTCAGTTCTACCACTTCTTGGAATATGAGTGAAGGAATGGACATTATATTCTAAAGCAGTGGCTCTTAATCTGTGGGTTAAAACCCCACTGGGGATTGCATATCAGATATCCTGTTTATAATGGTAGCAAAATTACTATTGTGAGTAGTAACAAAATAATTTTATGGTTGGCTCACTTAAAGTTTCAGAGGTACAGTCCATTATCATCATGATGGCAAACAGGGTGGCCTGTAGAGCTGAGAATGCTACATCTTGCAGGGATCATGGGGTGAGGAAGGCTTAAATACACATCAGATGTTTGATAAAGCTATGAGGAATAATTGTTATTTTATGTTTACCTAAAGTTACACATACACATGTACACATACAAACATGTTCACACTAAAACAAACATGTACACACACTAACATGTTAAATGCAAATAAATACACACATAGTTGTGTGTGCGTATTGATTTGTTTGACAATGCTTTCCAATAAGCGCCATAGACTAACTATCTAACAAAAAGCTGTGTACCAGACATAAAAAATCTTTTGAATTGCTAGTCAGCCAAGTTCAAGAGACTCCTAAAACAACACCAATTGTTGGTTGTGGCATATTTGTATGCTGTGTGATGATGTATTACTGTGCCTGGTTTAATAAAGAGCAGAATGGCCAATTTCTAGGCAGGAGATACTGATGAGACTTCTGGGCAGAGAGAGGACGTAGGACAGGATATGAAGGTGCACAGGAGACACCATGTAGATGCCATGGCGATGTAGGTGTTTGACATAGAGAATGAATGAAACAAAGGTA
The DNA here is from genome assembly GCF_049852395.1 of Peromyscus maniculatus bairdii. Taxonomy (NCBI): domain Eukaryota; kingdom Metazoa; phylum Chordata; class Mammalia; order Rodentia; family Cricetidae; genus Peromyscus; species Peromyscus maniculatus. Next base: position 66,603,147 of record NC_134875.1, on the reverse strand, counting down.
ACTTAGATTAATATAAGAAGGTTAATTTAAGGTATAAGAGACACTGGGAAAAGTCTAAGCTAAGGCTAAGCTTTCATAATTAATAGTAAGTCTCCATGTTGGCAATCCAGATGAACAAGTACTGCTACAGTAGTTGCTGCTGACCTTGGTTACCTCTGAGAAATTGAAATTCCTATTTCTAAGGACACCATATACTTTGGATCCAGGAGTAAAAGGATTCAAGTTGGATATAACTTGAATGCTACTCCCAAGGATTAGTTTAGTTGTCCTAGAAGATGCTATGTAAATTTTCAAGAGAGGATAGCCATCACTATTCACACCCAGTTGGGCCACAACAATGACCAGTATGGAAAGATATCTTTAAAATTACAACAATAGAATTCGTATCTTATCATTAACCTAAAATTAATTGTAAACCAGTTGTCCAATTGGACTTAAGGCTTGTTCTACAGGAGAGAAATCATGCTTATTACTGGAAATCTAGCCACCTACTCAGGGCTAGTGGGGCCATGAATTTTACAGAAGAAACTCCTACCATCACTTTATTAAAGCAATAGCATTCCAAATATATATTCGAAATACTTATACCCACAAATGAGGGTAGCTCTAACTCCCATTAAAGAAGCTCCTCTTTGTTGAGAACAGTAGAAACAAACATTTGGGAAGATTTATGAAAGTTTATCCTGTTGGAAGTGTGATATACCAATAGGTCAATTTACTCTTTTCCTTGGGATATTTTCTCTAAATGATTCATCCTTTTTCTTCAGAGGTCTCAGTTGTCCAGTGGTCTTCAGATTCCTTAGTTGGATGCCTTCATTCTCCTGAAAAAACAAAAACAAATCCCTTCCCTAACCATAGCACAGAGAGTTTAAATTTGGGCAAATTATATCTGATCAGATGAAAAAAAAAACTTGTTAGTTTCATGAATTAGTTTAAATTGAATGGTTACACTGTTAAATGAACTATTACCTCTTCTAATCAAGCGGTCTCTCTTGTTCAAATCTAATCTTTATCAATTTTGGTGGTATCCATAATTTTTCTCCCGCTGTGGAAACAAAAGCAAAGCCTTGTTTCCAATGTAACACACATCCTAGTTTCTATTCTGAGGTCAACACATCTTTAAAGTATACATGCTGATTTGATCCAGCATGTTTTTTTTTTTTTAATATCCAATATATTTCCACAGCTGTGATTCCTTTCTAATTAGCATTTAGGAAATTTAAAGCTAAAAAATGTTGTGCAGTCTATCTCTGGGGGTCTTCATTACCCTTTTCTCTTTATTAAGCATGGCTTTTAGAGTTCAATTAGATCTTTCTATAAATACTTGCTCTGTAGGATTGTGTGATATGCCTGTAATATGCTTGATGGATATGTCGGTTTATTTGCTGTGAATATGTTGCTCTGATTGGTCGATAAATAAAATGCTGATTGGCCAGTAGCAAGGCAGGAAGTATAGGCAGGATAAACAGACAAGGAGAATTCTGGGAAGAGGAAGGCTGAGTCAGGAGATGCCAGTCCACCATCCAGGGAGCAGCATGCAATGGCACACAGGTAAAGCCACAAAAAGCATGGCAACATATAGATTAACAGAATTGGGCTGAGTTTAAGGGTAAGAGTTAGTCAGGAGTAAGACTGAGCTAATAGCAGAGCATTTATAAAAAATAATATAAGCTTCTGTGTGTTTACTTGGGTCTGATTGGCTGCGGACTGGGCAAGACACAGGAAAACTTCCAACTATATATGCTTTGTGTTGTAATATGAAAAATAAACTGTTCATTTTACTAAAGAGCATTGCCATTCTTAAATTGTCTAGGTATCCTCATGATGACCATAACTTCTAATAAATGTGTAATTATAGAATCAGCTGGGTTAATCAGGCCGTATGTCTTTAAGTGTCAACTTTACATACCCTGGAATCACCTAGAAACCCCATCTTAAAGAGGCAGTATAAAATTTGGGTTGGCTCATGGTTATGTCTGTGAGGAATTATCTGAATGAAGCTAATCAATGTGAGAAGACCCAGCCTGCTGTAGGATGTCATTATGTATGCTGTGAATATACGCTGTTCTCATTGCTTAGTAAATAAAAGTTTTGGCCTATAACAAGAAAGCTTACAGCCATGTGGGAAATCCAAGTGGAGAAACAAAGAGAAGGAGGGTGGAGTCTGGGGAGATGCCTAGCTACCACCCAAAGAGAAGCAAGATGCCAGGAGACTGTTAACACCACGGCCACATGGCAAAACATAGATAAATAGAAATGCATTAATTTAAGAGTAAAGAGCTAGCTAGAAAGAAGCCTGTCATAGGCCATACAGTTTGTAAATAATATTAAGCCTCTGAGTGATTATTCTATAAGCAACTGTGGGACTGCTGGGCTTGGCAGGATGGGAGAAATCTTCCAGGTACCCCAGCCTACTATGAATACCAGACATGTGGTAGAGGGTACCTGGTAGAAGGTACTGAACTGTATAATAACTAAACAATTGACCCAACAAAAAGAAAAAAAATAAAAATGAGCATATATGCAGCATTTTACTCTGCTCTTGACTATGAATTCTATGGGAATTTGAAGTTGCTGCCTTGGTTTTCTTGCAATAATACAATGTATCTTGGAATTGTTAGCAAAAAAAATTTTCTTTCTCTCCTAAGTTTCATTTATTCAAAATATTTACTAATATCTTCAAAAAATTAGGATAGAAATTGGAAACAGAGTTAAGGATGTTTCTCTGATAAACCTGTCAATGTGGCTTTTAAACCTTGGAACTGTGAAAGGAATGACAAAAACAAAGATTAATGGACCAAAGTTTGCATGGCAATATAATTTTGAGGAAAATAGAAAAATTAAAGGCCTGGCTCATGATGTTTAAAAAGGGAACAAAGACTCAATCAGAAATCAGGGTGGGAGCCATTTATATGATATTTTGGCTATGAATCTGGATTTATTTTGCCTCTTTCCTGAAACTGTGAGTGAAACTAAATGTAAAGATAATGTATTGAATTGTTTGGTAGAGAAAAGTTCAGAATTAGAAAGCATCTCACCTGGTGTTGAGAGAGTAAGTGTAATTGTTATAGAGATTAAAAACCACTGAAGCAAAATCTCCTTTTTCTTACTATGGCAACAAAGAAGTGTTGTAGAATATTATTTAAGGTATGTTACATTTGTTTATGCTGTGGAACATTAGTTTATTAATGCAAAGATGTGCTGTATTCTTTGTTTTGTTTAACTCTATGAATCTGTGTTATTTTGACTGTCTGAAACATATGATGGTCTAATAAGGAGTTGAATGGTCAATAGCAAGGCAAGATAAATGATAGATGCGACTAACAGACAGAATAAATAGAAGGAGAAAACAAGAGGAGCAAGAGAAGAAAGAGGCGTACATTAGGATTCAGGCACCCTGCTACAAAGCAAGCCTTGGAGTAAGAAGTAAAGAATGGTATACAGAAAAAAAGAAAGATGAAAGCCCAGTGGAAAAAGGTAGATGGGATAACTTAAGAAAATCTGGCAAGAAATAATGCAAGCTGTGGCTGGACATTTATAATTAAGAATAAGACTCTATATATGATTTATTTAGGAGCTGGATAGTGGGCAGCCCCAAAATTAAAAAACAACCAACAATATTTTGGCATGCCAACATGGGCCAAAATTTCCATGTAGGTCTTGACAAAGATGAAAAAAAGTAAAGTAAAGTAAAAGATTACAGCTCCTTTAAGAGGTGTAGCTGTTCAGCTGCCAGCAATAAATAAAAACAGCAAGCTAGATAAAAACCACTTGTGGCAACACAGATACTGGCTTCCTATAGCTAGGAAAGTTGAATTCATTTTATTAGTCATACATCTCCAACCAGGATGTGACCTTTAGGCTTGGCTTTCATAACCTGAGAAGTGGATGGAGCCAGCCAATAGACCCACTTTGAAGACCCAGCTATAGATTAGCAGTTCAAAATTTGCTCACAGTAAAAAAAAAAAAAAAAAGGCTTAAAGATATGCAGTAAAGGAGGTCCAGATGAAAAAGCTTCTAAATAGGTTCCAATGCATTTTACAATGTGTGTAGGCTGAAGAAAGAAATGAAAATGGGTACAGCCAGTTATAGAAATAAATAGTTAAAAAATCAAGTCTTTAAAAAGATATAAAAGTAATATAAAAAGTGTAAAAATGGGAAGTACAAGGGAGTTTAGATTCTATATGTTTTTGTGACAATTTTTTGTGTGAATTTTTTGAATGCTGATAAACAAAAGACAGCTGCTGGGAGACATGGGATTGTGAATAGGACTGAAAAAAACTGAGGCAACCTAGATACTTTAGGGCTATCTTAAATTTTAAAAAGCCAAAAATATATTTTTCAAATGGAAATCAAAAACACTATGTAGTTTTGTTCCCACAGAAGAAGAGATGTTGTAGATTCATTGAGGGAATGATATGGATTAGGTTTGATCAAGGGAGACCTCCTTAAACTTGACAGGTGTTACCTATCAACAAAGGTAATAGCTGATCTTCCCAGGACTTGGCCATTATCTCAAATTTTCTCAGGGATCCTAAAGAGGCCTTCACCCATAAACAGCAGGAAGGAGTTTGGAGAAAAAACGATGCCCACATTCCAAAGAGTTGGGGGGTATGGATGTTCTTTGGTGACTTTGTGAGTTATGGATGTTTGTTATATTTAGGGAAATATATGAATAGCATAAAAGACAACTATTAATCTCAGATATTTTTCATTGGCATAGATTTCAGCATTTTGATACAAATTTAAAGTTAATTTTGTAACACTGAATATGTTTTTACTATTGTTTGAGGTATTGTGCTTATGTGGTTCATTTAAAAATGTGATGTTTAAATGAGAAATGAGTTTAGTAGTTAATCTATAACAATCAAACTTGTAGTTATATTAAGTATGTTTTCTAGATTAAATAGATCTAGATTAAAAATGTCTCTGTCATTTCTAGAGTTTTGAGAGTTGCTTGCATTGCACTCCCTGTTTTCCCACATAATATTATATCCTTCTGTTGTCTTTGATGGAGTTAAAGATTAGGTAGTTATAGTTTCAGCTTTCCTTAGGTATGATAGAAAGGAAATTATGTGTAAAAATTTGGATTCACTAGGGTAGGATAGATAATGGATTATTTGTTAATATGTTAACTGCAAATGTATGGAAAATTATAAATGTAATTGTTTTTTGTTTTTGTTTTTTTTTTTTTTGGTTTTTCGAGACAGGGTTTCTCTGTGTAGCTTTGCGCCTTTTCCTGGAACTCACTTGGTAGCCCAGGCTGGTCTCAAACTCACAGAGATCCGCCTGGCTCTGCCTCCCGAGTGCTGGGATTAAAGGCGTGTGCCACCACCGCCCGGCTTATAAATGTAATTCTTGATAACTGTGTTGTATATAGTTTTATTATGTTAAAGTTATAACCTTTCTTTTTATTTAGACAAAAAGGAGGAAAAGTTGTTGAATATTCTTTTAATGTGTGTTGCATTTGTTTATGCTGTAGAACATTTATTTAGTGATGTAAAAATGTGTTGTACTCTTTGATGTTGTATTTGTTCAATTCTATGAAGCTGTGTTACTTCTTCTGTCTGAAAATTCTGATGGTCTAATAAAGAGCTGAATAGTCAACAGAAGAGCAGGAGAAAGGATAAGTAGGACTGATAAACAGAGAATAAATAGAAGGAGAAAATACAAGGAGGAGAATGAGAAGAAGGAGAAGTCCATCAGGGGCCATCCACCCAACTCCACAGCAAGCAATGGAGTAAGAAGTAAAGAAAGGTATACAGGAATAGAGAAAGATAAAAGCCCAGAGGCAAAAGGTAGATGGGATAATTTAAGTTAAGCAAAGCTGAAAAGAAATAAGCCAAGCTATGGTCAGACATTTATAATTAAGAATAAGTTTCTGTGTGTGATTTATTTGGGAGCAGATTGGCAGGTCCCCCAAAAGAGCAAAACAACCAACAATAAGGAAGTGTTTCTTTAAGGTCATCACACAGATATCAATTAATGAGGTTGAAAGAGGATGGGGTATATTTTGAGTTGGCAGAAAAATCTGGAAATGTGTTATCCATTTTGTAAAAGTTTTGAAAATGCAAAAGTTGCTAGACTGAAAGGGTCATAAATTAATTAGGGATTCTATTGCTATGAAGAGAAAGCATGACCATAGCAACTCTTACTAAGAAAACATTTATCTGGGGATAGCTTACAGTTTCAGAGGTTTAGTACATTATCATCATGGCAGGACATGGTGGCATGTAGATAGATATCATGCTGGAGAAGGACCTGAGAATTCTACATCATGATCTGCAGACAGCAGGAGTCTGGGACACTGGGCATAGCTTGAGCATATAAGACTACAAAGCTCACCCCCAGAGTGGCACACTTTCTCCAATAGGACCATACCTACTCCAACAAAGGCACACCTTCTAATAGTACTGTGGGGCCATTTTATTTGAAATCACCACATTCCACTTCCTGTTTCCCTTAGGTTTGTAGACATAGTATAGTGCATACCTGCAATCAGTCCTCCTTCAGAAGTCTCCATAGTCTATAACAGTCGCAAACTTATTTAAAAATCTAAAGTTAAATGCCTGTTCTAAGATTCATGTAATCTCTATGCTATAGTCCCTTGTAAAATCAAAATAAAAAAGCATATCACATATTTCCAACAAATAGCAGCACTGTATATACATTACCATTCCAAAATGTAGGGAAGGAGCATATTGAGGAAATACTGTACCAAAGTAAGACCAAAAACTAGCTGAGCAAACTCTAAACTCTACATCTTTATGTCTCGTTTCAAAATGCTCTTCTGATTTCCAATTCATTACAGCTTTCTTGCATGCAACACACTTTTTTTTCTTATGCTGGTACCACTCCCTATTAGTAGCTTTTCTAGTAATGTTTCCCAAAGCTCTGGCAACTCCAGCACCTTCGGGTCTCACAAGAAATGGATCCAGGCTTCACATCCACAGTCTCTCTATGCCTCCACACAGTGACACCCCTGACACATGCTTGCCCTCAGCAGCTTTCCTTAGTCATGGAGGAATATTCCATAACCCCTTTATTCTATTCTTGACTTTAAAGTAAGAACCATGTGGCTGGGGCTGCCAAGTTCTGCTGCTTGATGGAGCTGGAACATGCCCCCCAGTTCAATTACATATTCACCAGCTTTCAGTTTTTGATGGTTTCTTCACTTCCTAAATTTGGGTGCCCTGAATCTTGGTATGTAGATCAAGCTGGACTGAAACTCAGATATCTGCATACCTCTGCCCCCTTAGTACTGGGATTAAAGGCAAGTACTGTCTATAACTTCAGGACCTATACTCTTCTTAATATCTTATATATTCATATTCAAATAATGGAAGTTAAACTGGATGGTGTCTTGCCCTGATGTAACCACTCCCCCTTTTCATGTCTTAATCTGTTTATCTCCTTAACACAGGTCTTAGTTCCATTCCATTTCCTGGTGCCTCTTTCCTTCTTAATTGTACATTTAAAAAAATTTCCATGTTTAATTTTCTCCTTTTCATTATATATCTGCATAAGCGTTACTGATAAGAATTATACAACAGAGTCAGGACTAGGCTCTTTTGAGAATTTCTCTGCCAATGGAATTAAAGAAGTAGCCAGAGAAGGAGGACTCCATGAGCCAGCCACTGAGCTACACAGCAAGCCGTGGAGTAAGAAATAATGAAAGGAATACAGAAACAGAGAAAGGTAAAATTCCAAAGGCAAAAAGTAGATGGGTTAATTTAAGTCAAGGAAAGCTGGTTAGAAATAAGCCAAGCTAAGATCAGGCATGAATAATTAAGAATAAGCCAGTGTGTGTGATTTATTTGGGATCTGGTGGCAGCCCCCCCAAAAAATTGTAAAGAGGGAAAAACATCAAATATTCAAAAAAATTTGGTGTGCTAATATTTTATTATGAATGTTTGTATGCATGCCCATCAGGGAGAACAGTGTGAAATTTTCTTTTTTGTTTTTGTTTTATCCTAATCTGGTTTTGTTATCTGAGTAATGCTGGTTTCATACAAAAAGAGCTTGGAGAATGATCTTAAAAGAAAATTAAGCTTACAAATGAGTTGACTTCACTTTATAATTTAAGATTAAAATCCATCATTTTGCATAAGTCATGGCAGAAATATCAAATGGTTAGTCATATTAATCCACAGTAAAGAGCAAAGAGAAATGAATGTATGCATGCTCATTTGTTTGCCTGTGTTCAGTTTGACTCTTCCATTGTTCCATAACTTAGGATCCCCTCCTTAGGGATTGGTGCAACCCACCTTGGGCTGAGTATTCTCAAAATAATTCACTTAAGTAAGACCCCTCTGGTAGTTTGAATGAGAATGGACCACATAAACTTATATATTTGCATCCTTCATAGCTTCATGAAATCATTTATCAGGGTCTTTCTATAGTGACTTTGAGCTTGCCACACAGGGATAGGCTTAAGCTATCTTCAATAACTGGTGTTTAAAAAATGCCCCCCATAGCTAGTAACACTATTAGGAGGTATGATTTTGGCGAAGTAGGTGTGGCTTTGTTGGAGAAATGTGTCACTGTTAGGGTGGGCTTGAGGTCTTATATACTCAAGCTACAACCAGTGTCACAGACTCCTTCTGCACTCTACAGATCAAGGTGTAGAACTCTAAGCTCTTTCTCCAATATCATGTCTGCTTGTATACCACAGTGCCTTGTCATAATAATTATGTACTAAACATCTGAAACCTCTTTAGAAATGTAAACCCCTTTAGATTAGAGATGTTAGGACTATAGAATGTCTATAAAACAGAGATGAAACTGTGAAGTAGTGTGGTGATATTTTATTTATGCTTTGATAAAGCTTGCCTGGAGATCAGGAGGAAAAGGCCAGCTATTTTAAGTAAACAAAAAGTCAGGCAGCACACACCCTTAATCCAGTCACTTATCAGGCAGCATCTCTCTCTCTCTCTCTCTCTCTCTCTCTCTCTCTCTCTCTCTCTCTCTCTCTCTCTCTCTGTGTGTGTGTGTGTGTGTGTGTGTGTGTGTGTGTGTGTGTGTGTGTGTGTTTTCAAGTCCATACTAGGGAACAGAGCCAAGCACGGTGACACACGCCTTTAATCCCAGTACCATCCATAGAGACCTGGGGGTCTGGACAGACAGACAGTGACAAGGAAGTGAGGTAGCTGGGCTAAGATAGCCAATGAGAGGGCAGAACAACAAGGCAATAAAGGTGTGGGTAAGACAGAAAGTAGCTCGCATTTGGAAGCTGCAGAGTTGATAAGGTAAGATCGGCTGGTGGCTTTCCCTATTTCCCTGATCTCTCTAAGGCTTTCACCTTTATATTAGGCTCCATGTTTTTTTTTTCCTTTTATTTTACGATACCATTCAGTTCTACATATCAGCCAAGGACTCCTTTGGTCTCCCCCCTCCTGCCCCCCTTTCCTTCCCCCCAGCCCACCCCCCATTCCCACCTCATCCAGGGCAAAGTCTCCCCCCCCCCCCCGAGGATTGAGATCAACCTGGTAGAAATTGAAGGAGATGTCAGAAAATGGAAAGATCTCCCATGCTCATGGATAGGCAGGACCAACATAGTAAAAATGGCAATTTTACCAATAGCAATCTACAGATTCAATGTAATCCTCATCAAAATACCAACACAATTTTTCACAGACCTGGAAAGAATAATACTCAACTTTATATGGAAAAACAAAAAACCCAGGATAGCCAAAAGAATCCTGTACAATAAAACAACCTCTGGAGGCATCACGATCCCTGACTTCAAGCTCTACTATAGAGCTACAGTAATAAAAACAGCTTGGTATTGGCATAAAAACTGACATGTGGACCAGTGGAATCGAATTGAAGACCCTGAAATTAATCTGCACACCTATGAACATATAATTTTTGACAAAGAAGCCAAAAGTGTGCATGTTTTTTTATTTAATAAGGCCATTTAGAAATTTGTTTACAGAGTAGAGCCTTCTTAAACCTGTGACAGAAACTGCATGTGCTGCAGGTGGCAGAGCTACCCAAACCTTTGGAGCCCAGAAGACTATTAAAACCATTTTCTATCTAAAATATATCTCTATAAAATATTGAAAACATACCTAACATATCCATAAATTAGATTGTTATAAATGACCAACTACTAACCTATGTTTCTTGATTATCCTATATTGTTTATAATAATAGCTTTCAAAACCTAGAACTTTATATTTTAAATGAACTGCATAGGTTCAATCCTTTAAACAAGAGTAGAAACACCTATACAATATGCTGTAACAAAATTAACCTCAAATTTGTATTAATATTCCAAAATCCACACCAACACAAACTATCTGAAATTAACAGTTGTCTTTTTATCCTATATTGCTGTATTACTATATCCACATAAATTGTAGCAAACATCCATAACTCACCAAATAACCAAAGACCATCCACAAACCCCCAAATCTTGGGAATGTGGCATCACTTTCTCCAAACTGTTTCCTGGTGGCTGTGGGCAAATGCATCTTTAGGGCCCTGAGAAAATTTTAGCTAACAACCAAATCCTAGGAAGACCATCAGTAGCCTTTGCTGGCAGATATCACCTGTCAAGTTTCAGGAGGTCTCCAGTTATCAAACCTTATCCTGTTATTCCTGAAGGAATCCACAACCTCTTATCTCCTGGGGGAACAAAACTCAAAAGCATTTTTGGTTCCCATTTGATAAATATTTTTGACTTCTTTTGTAAAGTTAAGGCATTCCCTAATGTATCTATATTGGTTCAATTTAGCAGTCCAGTTCACAATCCCATGTCTCTTAGCAGCTGTAGTTTTCTTGTCAGCATTTAAAAAAAATCAAAATCAAGGCAATACTATATAGGAACCAGACTTCCTTTGTATTTCTCATCTTATGTGTCTTTTTTTCCTGTTGTATTACTTTTACTGTCTCTTGAGACTTTACTATTTCTAAACTATTTCTTTCTTTTTCTGTCAGTACCCTTTTTCTTTCTTAAGCCCATACACATTGTAAAACACACTGGAACCTGTTTGAGTTTTTTTTTTTCCAATCTGGACCTCTTTTATTGTATATCTTTTATCCTTTTTTGACTGCATGAGCAAACCTTTAAACTGCTAACCTACACCTGGATATTCTGTGCATGGCTCTTGGCTGGTCTACCAGCTTCTCAAGTGGTTAAAGCCAATCCAAAAGCTTGCAGCTCAGTTGGAGGTTTGTTTGATTGGAACTGCATTCAACGCCCCCCCCCCCCAGCCATGGAATACTGGTGGCCTGTACTATGGCAAGCTTTTTTACTTAGTTTTTTTGTTTCTATTAATCATGAAAAAAAGCTGTTTAAGTGCTCTGCTATATAGCAGGGCTTCTTAAAGAAGCTGTATTTTTTTCCTCAGTCTCTAAATGGATAATTGAGCCTCATATTGGTATGCTAAAATGTTATTGTTCGCTTTTGCTCTTTTAGGAGGACTGCAATCCAACTCCCAAATACATCACACACAGAAGCTTATTATTAATTATAAATGCCTGGCCTTAGCTTGGCTTACTTCTTGCCAGCTTTCCTCAACTTAAATTAGCTCCTTTAACTTTGGCCTTTGGGCTTTTACCTCTCCTGCTTGTGTATATTTTTCATTATTTCTTACTCTGTGGCTTGCTGTGTAGCTGTGTACTTGACCACTGGAGTCCTCCTCCTTCTCTGGCTACTTCTCTTTTTGTCCCAGATTTCTCCTTCTATATATTCTCTCTGCCTGCCATCCCTACCTATCGTTTCTCCTACCTTGCAATTGGTTTTTCAGTTCTTTATTAGACAATCAGGTGTTATAGACAGGCAACGTATTACAGCTTCACAGAGTTAAGCAAGTGCAACATAAACAAAAATAACACACCTAAAAATAATATTCCCCAACACCAAGTTTAATATCAGTTCAAAAGAATTAGTTGGTATAATGAGGAGGGCTTTATTCCAGTGACAGGGAGACAGATCCTCATTTGTAAATCAGTAAATGTTTTCCATCACATAGACATAGAGATAGGCAGAAAAGGCCTTTAAAATAACTCAATGAAATCTCAAAATCCACCCCTACTAAAACAGTTCAACATCCCATCAGGATAAAAGTCATGGAGTAGACCCCTTGCCACCTGATGAGGGACCATACTTTCTGCACCTCCTTTCTGCTGTTACTTTCTGTGTACCTTCCCCTCCCCAGGTATGAATTTCACACTTGTCATTAATTCTATCCTTCCTTTCCTAGTGTCCTTGCCACTCCCATCTCTGGGCAGAGAGGCTAGACTTCTTCCACCAACTATGTCCAGCCCTAACAATTCTATCAATCTCCAAAGTACATACATAGCCTTTTCTCCAGAGTAAAATAATAGTCTTTCTCTGAAAACTTTATATATCCAATATCCTTTCCAGAACTCCCTGCCAGAAAAGGCCCCAAGACTTAAACCACTCATCCCAACTATTCCTTCTAAGTGGTCTTGCTGTTCCTATCTCTAAGCAGGGACCTGAGTCTGCTGCCACCTACATCCATTCCCACCAACTTCATATCCCCCAGATATGTACAACTGGCCACTTCTCTAAGTAGAAATACTAGACTTGCATCATCAACTCAACCCATTCCCACAGCCCAATCCACACATCTCTGCATAGGTGGAGATATCATCATTACATATTTAAGTTACACTGAAGAGCTACAATAATAAAAATAGCACAGAACTGGCATACAACATACTTATTAACCAATGGAATAGAATGTAGATCCACAAAATAAACACATTCTACTACACCCACCTGACTTTTCACAAAAAGCCAACAACAAACATTGGAGAAAAGACAGCATCTTCAACAAATAATCAAACTATGTAACTAAAGACAGAACATACTTGAGTCACAGAACATGAAGAAACCAAACTTTCATGACACAAATTCTTCATTCCTATTATCTAGCATCAATATTATTGCAAGAAGCTATAAAGGAAAGTAATAATCAGTCTTACCCATTGTGAGCCCCATGTGTTACAATAACATGTCCCCTTCCTCAAATGGCATGCCCAACTACTTTATGATTGGATTTAAGTCCCACTCTGCACATAAAACTTCTGTCTCACATGATTGTTGGGGCAAGAATCTATTGCCCTAGAAGAAAATCTACTGCTGTTATTCTGCTAAATGGACATAGTATTAACCATATTTCAATGATCTATCATTATAACACATAGATTAAGGCATCTCTCAGCTCTCATCCATGAAGCTTCTGTTTAGAGTAGATAATTAACAATACAGAGAAAAGTGCAGACAATAACAGAGTGCAAATTTTCCAGCCCCAAATAGAACATATGAATTGCACTCCATCCCTCTTCCAAATGCTCACGGATCATTGTGGAATAGAGGATAGAAAGAGTTTACGAGTCAGAAGTGGGGGGTAGTTACAAAGAAACAAATTTTTCTGGACATAGTAGGGCAGCTGTACATATGAATTAAAAGTGGTTTTAGTAACATGCACAAGGCCTATATTCTATAATGGAGAAGTGAATTGAGTAGGAGGTTCTGTCCCTAGACAAAGCACTATTGGCAATTATTTTATGCTGGAAGAAGAATGGTCAATTTTCTCTAAAATTCTACCCATTGATAGAGTCACTTTGTACTAATGTAATGCCACACATCCAAAACATATTTATGAAGCACAAGTTGGTCTTGATGTGAAAAAGGACACAAAGCTTGGTGGGTAGACAAAGGAGATGGATCTTAGAAGTGTTGGTAGAGTAATGATGAATATGTTCTGAACACATTATATGAACATTTGAAAGAATTAATGAAAAAACATGAAGTACTTATATTGATGGAACATATGAAAATACAATTAGTGCTTTATACAACCAATAACAAACCTATATTCAAAATCATGACTATTGGAAAAATTCTGAAAACATCCCTAAAAAGATAAATAAGCTGACAAGTTTATCCATTTTTCTAAGTAGTGCTTAAATTGTTAGAGAAATAAGACAAGAGAAGGAAATTAAATTAATATAAATATGAAAATAAGAAATGAAAATATCTGTTGGCAGATTATGTGATCCTATATATAATAGACCCCAAGGAATCCATAAAAGCACTATTAGAACTGATAATACACACTTTCAGAAAATTGAAAGGGTACAAAATTAGCACACAAAAGCAGTTGCCTTCCCTTTATGCTAAGGATAAGGACTTTTGAAAATGAAATCAGGCAAGAAAATCAATTCATAGTAGCCATATGTGCAGAAGTAAAATACATAGGATTAAACCTAAACCAAGTATGGTAGGACAGGACCATAGGGTCTAGGAAATTAGCCCAAACCAGTTGCCAAGGCATGCATGTAGCTATAGTTTTCCTGCCTTGCCCACAGTCAGGACAAATCTTTGTCACCCACCAGTCCCACAGCTGCTCAGACCCAACCAAGTAAACACAGAGACTTACATTGCTTTCAAACTGTATGGCTGTGTCAGACTTCTTGCTAACTGTTCTTATAGCTTAAATTAATCCATTTCCATAAATCTATACCTTGCCACATGGCTTGTGGCTTACCGGCATCTTCACATTCTGCTTGTCCTGGCGGAGGCTGTCAGTGACTACTTCTGCCTTCCTGTTCTTTTCTTTTCTCCTCTCTGTTAGTCCCGCCTGTGCCTCCTGCCTAGCAACTGGCCAATCAGTATTTTATTTATTGACCAATCAGAGCAACACATTTGCCATACAGAACATCCCACAGCACATGCACCTAATGTACTTCTTTATGAGCCAACCTGAATTCTGCCTGAGGGCCTAGCAACAGATGCTATCAAAGTTCCTGGTCACTGTTAAAAGTTCCTGATCATGCCCAGCCAATGGGGGATGGCCACACAATGCCACCAGATTGGGGCACAGCTTGGGTGCTGGGAGAAGGCCTTCCCTGTTACTGAATAAGCAAACTATTGTTTACCTTCAACTGACTCCCATTTCTGTGCCATTGATGCCATGCCTTCTCACCCCCTCCCCTGAGGGAGCTGTTAGGATCCAGCAACATCTGGTACTTTCTCTTTCCCAGGCACAGGTTCTGATTATCTCCCTCCCTTCACTCACAGTGCTTGACAGTGTCCCTAAGACAGTGTGTTTTGGTGAGAAGGCCCCTCAGTGTTGTGTTCTTTCAGTCCCTTTGACAGGTAAGCATTGGGACCCACATTTCTTTCCTTCTTTTGTGTTTTCTGTCATGTTTGCCCATCCCATTAAGAAGGCACTTTTTTTTTCTGTTTTGGTTCACCCCGTGCCTCCACATAAGAATTGACTCCCCAGGAGGTAGAACCAAGGCTTGGCTCCTGAATGCCATCCCTCATCCGGAGACACTATGTGGGCTTTTGGTCACAGCCTAAAAATACATGGAAGTCCCCCACTAAGCATAAGATATAAGGGTCTGATATAACCTTTCAGCCCTGTTAATTGTCATCTTCTCTCTGACTGTTGTCTGCTTGCTGTTTCCCTCTAAAAGATGAGTAATCTTTTTTTAAATTTGTATTAAGTAATTTTCTATTCATTTTATATACCAACCATAGATTCCCCTCTCCTCCCTCTTCTTGCCCTCCAGCCTTAACCCAACCCCTCCCCCATTCGCACCTCCTCCAAGTCTTTAGATACGTGAAACAGTTGTTTAGCTTGAACTGTTTTGGGGTCCCCAGGCAGGGGCATCAGAATCCATCCCGGATGCATGAGCAGGCTTTTTGGAGCCCAGTGCATAAGGTGTGACACCTTGTGCATATTTGGTGCAGGGAGGAGGGACTTGGACCTGCCTCAACTGAATATGCCAGGCTCGGCTGACTCCCCATGGGAGAACTTGATTTGGATGAGTAATCTTTTCATCACCCCCACCCCTTCCATGTTGGATATCTCTATGATATATGATGATGAGGAGACAGATAGTTTAAGCCCTGTGGAATCTGTCCAGGAAAATGTAGCTGTCATTTTGAGCCCTATGAATCCGTCAAGGAGAATGCAACTATCATTAAGTCATGTGCTGCTCCCTCCTCTGCTCCACTACCACCACAGATGACTATGACTCCATTGCAATATTCTTGGGGTGATCTACCCCAGTATACACCTTCCTCAGGAGGTGACTACTCTCTTGCGGTGTCAGGTGTCTTATAACTCTCACAGCCTGCAACACTGTCAATTTGTAGGCCCATAGAAGACTTCCCAGTCAATGTGGGCCCAAATGCTGATGCCTAGCCCTGGATTCCCACTCTTATAGCTGAACTCTCTCTCATCAGGAAGGCAGCCAATCAGTCAGGCCCAGATTCCCACTACTTTCAGCAGGTTCTTGCTCAATGGTCCATGTAGTTACAAACTTACTTTGATTGGTATCATTTGCTTAAAGCTGTGTTGGAGCCTGCAGTCTTTCTCAGTTAGAGATCAGCCTATAATGATCAGGAAGAATCTGAGGCCTGGACAAACATTTTACTTAAAGTCCTGGTGACCTGTGATATGCTCACAGGGTGCAGAGAATATGTCCATACAATGCAGCAGGCACAGATTGATTTGAATGCCTATTGTCAACAGGTCTCAGATCTGGCCTTCAAGGCTCTACAAGGGCCTCAGCCTGGCCTACAAGCACTGAGCATCTCTGCCAAATAACATGCCCTGGTGAGATAGAAAGGTTCTATCTCCCTTCAGTTGTAGCTGACAGCCCCCCTGCTAACACATGGGGGAGGATATTCTCATGTTTTTTCCTCAGAGTGCCACTATGCCAATATGGGTCCCAGAAAGAGATGTATACTTGGCCACAGATCAGTCTGCTTTGACCGAGGAGGAAATAACCCAGGATGGAAATGTATATACTCCACTTTCTTGCTCTCATTGCCCCTATAAAGTCTGAAGACTTCTTGGACCCTCACTTTTCCCCATTTTGTATGATGCCTTTTGAGATGAGGAACATTAGTTTAGCAGGCCAGGAACTACCTGAAAATATTAAGAGTTCATTATTAGCTAAGTTTCTATATTATTCATTACAGCTAACACACAATTTTTTCCAATTAAATAAGACAAGGGCAGAGGATATGACCTTTGACTCTTTATTTTGTGAGGTTTGGCATGATATAAAAGGGCTGTTTGATCCCTCCTGGATTTTCACTTATATTTTGATTAGCGGGGTGGTGCTTTTAATCTTTCTCCTTTTTAAGTATCTCCTACAGCACATCTTGCAACAATGGGTGGCCACAAAGGTGACTCTATAGGTGTTAATGGCTCTTAAACATCCAACTCATAGCCCTCCATAGGAGGTTATACCTGCTTGGCTTTCTGAAATTCAGAAGGCTACTGCCTGACCCTCTCCACCCAGGGAGACTTCCCAGAGATGGATGCTCTTTGAGGGCTGATAATCAATGATGAGTAAGAGCTTGTTTGACAAGCCAACGTAAGACAGGTACAGTCCAGTTGCTGAGACCCCTCTGAGGTGGGGTCAACAAGGCTGGAACAAAGAATTCCAACTCCTACTGAGTGCCCACATAATAAAATAAAAGGGTGGATATGCAGTAGGACAGGCCCATGGTGCTGAGGAAATTGGCTCAAATTAGCTGCCAAGGCATGTGCATAATGTATTTCCTTATAAGCCAAACTGAAATCTGCCTGAGGGCCTAGCAACAGGCTGTCAGAGTTCCTGATCACTTTCAGAGTTCTTGATCATGCCCAGCCAATGAGGGATGGCCATGCAATGCCACCAGATTGGGACACATCTTGGGTGTGGGGAGAAGGGTTTATAAGGCCTTCCTCCTTATTGAATAAATTAGTTTGTTGTTTGCCTTGAACTGACTCACAGTATCTATGTCATTGATGCCATGTCTTCTCACCCCTGAAGGAGCCATTAGGATCCAGCAACAATGAAGGAAATGAAAAAGTTCTACAATGAAAGCTCTGTAACAGTAAATAAGGAAATTGAACAAGACATTAGAAGACTATGGAAAGACTTCCCTTGTTCATAGATTGCAAGGAATACTCTTGAAAATGGGCAATCCAACCAAAGCAATATACAGAGTTAATGCAATCCTAGGCTCCTGTAAAGCAAATTACTCTAATCAACTCAGCATAATAGGATGACTTTATTTGAAATTCCTCTGTCACATTTTCTTGGTTTTAATTCTTGGTCACAAGTTGTTTGATATTGTTTGGTGATGATTAGAAAGATTGGCAATGCTGAAGGAAATTTATCACTAGTGGTGGTCAGTGGGAGTATGCTTTGCAGTTACAAAGACACATGCCATTCACAGTTATCTTTTTCTGATTCTCATTTTCAGTTCAAGGTATGAACTCTCCTTGTTGAAATAGCAAACCAATCACTTGTCTAACTTGAGGCCCACACCATGGCCCATGCCTAACACTGCCTTGAAGGCTAGAATCCACAAGCTGATAGCCCAGGGACCTAGGGTAGAGCCAAACACAACAGAAAAAAAAAAGTCAGTGACATGATTCCTAATGATATTCTGGTATACTCAAAGATATGTGCTTAACCCAATCATCAGAATGGCTTCTTCTGGCAGCTAATGGGAGCAGATGCAAAAACCTCCTGGCAAATATTAGGTAGAGCTCATATAACACTGCAAAATAGTGGGGGGAAGGATTGTAGCAGCCAAAAAGGGTTGAGAACATCAAGAGAACATTGCCCACAGAATCAACTAACCAGCCTTCATAGAGGCTCACAGACACTGAAGTGGCAATCATAGGGCCTGTATAGGTCTGTGATAGGCCCTCTGCAAATATGTTGTTGTTCTTTCACTTGGGGTTTTTGTGGGACTCCTAGCAGTGGGAGTTTGTGCGTTTTTGATACTTTTACCTGATTTGGGAATGCTTTTCCTCCTATTTATTTTCCTTATCCAGTCTTAAATATGAGGGTTTGTTTCTAGTCTTATTCATCTTTCTATGTCAAATTTGTGTCATGTTCCTGGGAGTCCTGCTCTTTCCTGCGTGGAAACAGAGGAGCATCAGATACAAGGGAGAGGTAAGGTGATGGTGTAGAACTGGCAGGAATGGAGGAAGGGGAGAATGTGGTTGGGATTTATTGTATTACAGAAGATTGAAAAGAAAAAAAAAAAGACAAGAGTTCTCATACTGCTGCTCCAGCAGCCATGTCTGCCTGCTGCCACATTTCTCTATTATGGTTGTAATGGATTTTTTGGACTCTGGAACCATAAACCCAAATAACTCTTTCTTATATAAGTTGCCTGTGTCATGGTAAGTGATCACAGCAATGAAAAAAAAAAAACTAATAAAGAAGTTGGGAACCAGAATTAAGCTATTGCTATGACTGATCTGACTGTGTGGATATATTTGAGGAATGTAGAAGACTTTAGTAATTTGGAGAGGGAAAGCAATTGAACACTTTAATCTTAATGGATACATCCTTGTAGGAGCTTGGAAAGTAGTGATTCTGAGAGCTTTTTGGAATGAATAGGTCCAACCCTAAAGTTTTCACAGATGAACAATATTAGAAACTGGAATAGAGATCATTCTAGTGCAGTTTTGGCAAGAAAAAACAAACAACAGAATCAAAACATGGTTCCTTTGGCCCATAGTCCAAGAACTTCCTGAGGCTAAATTTACAGGTAATAAATGAATTTCTTATTAGGCAGAGACAACTCAGAGACAGCCTAAATATTGATTCTTTCTCAGTGACTAGTAATAATACTTATACCAGTCTACAATGAAGAGGTAAAACTGGGCCAGAAATTAATACAAAATCTAATGTTCTAAGAGAAAGAGAGCACTAAGAAAATTAATGCTGTCATAATGGAAAAAGTACCCCCAGGACAGGACCTTATCCAGCTATGTTTCCTACTTGTAAAATGAGCAGGTGTAATGAATTCTAACCAAGAAATGAACAACAAACAAAATTTTCTGCAAACACAATTGAAAGAGTCAAGTTTCATTCCAAAGTGGGGGCTGACATTGGCAGTATTGTCCATATTATGTTGGCTTTAAAGTAATAAAGGATAAACAAGTAAAGGGATTGAGTGCCATGGACTGCATTGCAATCGTTGCAACTTGACAAAGTTCCAGCATTTCAACTTTTCAGATCACAAGTGTCTAGCACCCTTTTACTTTCATTTTTAATGATTATCACTATATGTTATGGGAGTTTGTTTATGCCTTTTCCTTTAGGAAATTTTTGTGCTGGCTTTGAAGCCTGAAAATGTATAAAATGACATAAAATAATTATTTGGAAAAAATCCCCATCATCTTGGAACGATATATCATGATAACTCTGCCTACTCCCACACAAGTTAACACCAAACTGCTAGGAAATTTAGGTAAGTAACATCATATGCTTGATAAATAAGGTATATTTGATAATCAATATCGATAAATTCCTAAGGTCTACTCAGGTTTAGAGTAATATTTGTCTAGTCTAGTCTTTGCTCACTTTTAAGCTTTAGCTATTTGGATAAACTAAGCCATACAAAAAATGTAATGTTCTATAATGGAGTATTTAGTTACTCCAGAAAGTCATTTTCCCAAGGTCAGCCATTTAGACAAAAGACCCCATTCTCTCAGGATCTTGAAGAAAGTCTCTGCTTGTTAAAATGGAGTCATTCTTATCTCTGGCAAGAGGAACTTGTGGCCTATACATTCATTTGACTGGTTTTTATTAATTTGTCAAGGTCAATGCTAGCTTCCTCAATACTTGATCACAAGTCATACCCCAGCTCATATGTTCTATTTCTCCCATATAATCCTTTGTGTAATTATAGAGTATAAAAGTTCTATTTTTTTTCCAATCATCAGCCAGCTGTCCAAATTTACACTCAGATCCTGTCAGTCTCCTCCTTCCCCCTATTGACTCCACACCTATTTGGTACCTGAACCTCAGTGTAGCTAGTCTTTGGCAGTTACAAAATATTCCTCTATGGTTTCAGAGAGCCACAGATGCCAGGCATGTGTCAGGGGAGTTCTTGCATGGAGGTCCTGAGAAGCCACTGTGTGAAGCTGTGGAGATGAAGCCTGGGTTATAATAGAATCAAAGGAGAGATGTATATTTCAGGCAGCAAACCTAAGGGGAAGAGCTGTCTAAATCATGAGATATAGGTCATGGAGCTAAAAAATTTTGCATTTGTGCTGCTGGCTTATAGCTTTCCTCTGGCTAAGTACTTCCTCACTATGGCATTATTTCTCCCTTTTGGAATGATAATGTGTATTCTATTCTGATCTATTATATGTAGCAAGTATATAATCTCATATTTTTTTTACTTTAAAAGTAGGGAGGTAACAATTACATTGCCTTTAGTTGCAAGGATTTCTAAGTAGTATTGAAACTGAGAGATACTATTGACTTTAAAGGTGGAATAACTGGATTTTGAATTTTAAGATTTCAAGCAGCCTTTGAGGCCTGTCAGTAGAATATGGTGGTTTGAAAAAAAAAACTCTCCCCAAGTAGAATATAGTGGTTTGAATGTAACTGTCACCAATTGATGGGGGCAATCTCTGGCAGTTGACAGGTACCAGAGAGCAGGTAAGGACTCAGTGAGGGAAGGAGTGATCCAGCCATAATGGTCAGGAGAATCTTGCACCCTGATTGACTACCAGCCACAGTGTTTCTTTATTTATACAGAATTAAGTAAGCAGGGATACATGTTGTTCCTAAACATAGATCATATAAAATTTGTTTTGGGACATGTGTTTCACGTCCTCTTGCATATCTTTTTAGTCATCATTGATAAACTGTGACCGAACAGAGTTCTTTTTTTTTTTTTTTTTTTTTTTGGTTTTTCGAGACAGGGTTTCTCTGTGTAGCTTTGCGCCTTTCCTGGAGCTCACTTGGTAGCCCAGGCTGGCCTCGAACTCACAGAGATCCGCCTGCCTCTGCCTCCCGAGTGCTGGGATTAAAGGCATGTGCCACCAACGCCCGGCCGAACAGAGTTCTTTTACAATCAGTTTTCCTCAAGGTAAATCATCATTGATAAACAATTATCTTTTATAACCATTTTACTCATTAATCCAATAACTCAATTTTTAAGAATCTAGGGGCCTTTTGATAGCCTGTTCTCAGGCTAGTAGCTTTTATGGCTTCAAGCATGCTAGACCAAAACAAAATCTCCAAGCCAGCCTAGGCAATTTGCCATATCCCAAGTAGTGTCTTATTAACTCTTAATGATCAGAGTGCCCAAGAAGGATCCTCAGGCCAAAGTTGCTGCAGTTATTATTCAAATTTGAGCATAATGCAACATTTACCTTTTATATCATTATATAACTTGTTTATATATCTAATCCTGGCATTCTTTCCTTCTTTGCTCATACGACATCACAGTGGCTCTGTATGAGCTCACTTTTCTAAGAAAGGGAGGCCCTGGCATATCATTCTTTTATCATCTTTCTATATTATTTTTACCCATTAATATAAGTTTCTGTGTAGGGCAGAGGTAACTTAAGATAATCAAACCTAACTTTGTTTCATATGTCATATAATTGCCTATGCATAGAGTGGCAAGGAGGCTTGTAATCTGATTTGTTTCCAACTCCTCTAGCCCTCTGAATCTCACTGACCTTTTTAAGTTTACTCATTTTGATTATCTTGTTCCTGAGTAAGTACAATAACAGATGTTTCAAGAATAGCTCACAGCCTCCTAAAGAGACTTCTGGCTTCTTTATCTGTGTCACAATCTCCAAGGCATAAGGAAGGCCTTCAAGTAGATAAGGGTCTCTCTCTAAAAGTTGGAGAGGTAATATGTTCAGAATTTTCCTTGGGAAGCTTAGAAGCAGTACTCCTGAATGAATACATAAATGATTCATAAGAAATTTTTCATCAATCCAATATCCCCAAACTGTACAAATATTCAAACTCCACCAAGTACACAACAGGTGACGATGAAAACCAAAGGTGCCATGGCAACCTTCATGTGGGTCAGCTTTGCTGGAACTTTGTCAAGCAGCTGTGCTGACTTTATGACTTTTGCCATTTTTATCAGATATGGCTGTACCACCCCATGTGTTCAGTATTTCAATATGTTCTTGTCAGTTGGTGGTAATATATGGAGACACTAGAATGTATAGCCTTGCTAGAGGACATATGTCACTAAGGGATGGGCTTTGAGGTTTCAATGCCATCCCCAGGTGTGTCTCTCTGCTTCTTTACTGTGATTTAAGATGATCTATATCAAGAACAGATAAACAATTTAAACAAATCTTTAACACCTAGCTAAATAGAAACAGTAAT